>NC_092566.1:9857500-10157500 GCF_037975245.1 Apostichopus japonicus | reverse complement strand
GAATATATGGTACTAATGTAGGCTTTTAGGGACAAACAGGTTCCTGATTTGTCCAAAATTGCATTCACAGAAAATTTCCCCCTCACTTTGTTTTAGATCTATGTCTTTGTTGTAAGATGCATCTTTTTCCAAATTTCCTTTACCTTAAGTCACATGAAACCATGTGACCTATTGCAGAGGACCTGATGTATGGATAACAGTTAAAAAAAAAGAAAAAAAACGGAGAAAACGAAGTCACATATTTCCAGTTCTACACTATTTACAAATGTATCTTACACATGTTTGGTACTAAAAGTGTTAGTGCTGCATAACATTTCTCTCTAACCTGACACAAGTCCACTCCTTGTCTAAGTTCCACCGATGATTCTCGTCATGTTCATATCCTAAACTCAAAACAACTGAATCCAGGGATATCATGACCAACAGTCTGATTACTTAAATTCCACCCTTTCCACCCTATTCATCATGCATCCTCCTCCTCCTCATATATGATGGCTGCAGACATGATACCCTTCATTAATGCGAAAGAGAACCGACGATTTCAATATTTTTATTAGACGATACAACTACAGTTGCCTTTAGTGCAGCAGCAGCAGAGATTGTTAACACACCTTCCCCGGTTGCTATTTGGCGGGGCGTTTGGAACAACAGGGCTCGAGTGTCACGATGTGTTGTAGCCGGCCTTGTGACAGATTATATATCTGATGTACTACAGGAGGAGGCTCCATGTCATTACAAATGAGAGCTATGTACAGTATGTGTATACTGTACATATATATATATACAACATTAAATAAGCTACTGTGTTTGCATGACTGTTACATATACGACAGCAGTATATATATACATGCAGTAGTAGCAGCTCTTGACAGGGCGGCTTGAAACATTGCCAAGCAACATAGAAGGGAAGTGGGGAACATGAGGATAATTACTACCGTTCAAATGCTGTACTTGCTTACATTGTGTCGACGTGCGAGAAGCTTTGTGTGAAAGAGTCGCATTAGTTGACAGATGTAAACAAAGAGTATGAAAAATATTTGATCAGGGTTCAGTTTATTGACAAATCATTATATCTTTCTATATTTTTGATGTCTAAAGACTCTTTTTGGTTTTGGTGTATGTTTTGTATATATCTTTTCTATATTGATTACCATGTCAGACATGTAGACACTTGTGTTTCTATGATGGGGATTACAAAGTCTCACTAGGTATTCTGTTTATACAGATATATATTTATATTGGTTATAAGCATCTTACATCTTATGCAATGTACTTCTGTACCAGTTCTGATTCCTTGCCAAAGGCAAAAAGGATATATATGTATGCAATGTTGGTGGTGTGTGTATGTAGATGTGTGAATTTATGTGATCCCTCTGTTTGTGAACACATAATTAACTCAATTAAGTGATTAATTTAATGCATGGTAATGTGGATCCATACTTTAAGTAGTGATGATACAACCCTGTTGTTTGTCATAGATATTTACTTTACTCCTCTCTTACCTGTCTCCTACCACACTAACTCACCTGTCCTAGATGTCAAAGGTTATTTGAGGTCAGCAGAACGCAGAGTACAAACACCTTGTAAACCTGCCCACAGTGCAAGAGGCTTACTGATCACTTGAAGTGGGCAGTCAAAACTTGAAAATCTTGTCTGTAGTGTTCTTTTAAATATCTAATTCTCATATGAAACATGGCCAAAAAATTACTATTAAGCCAGCTGACATTCTGTTGGTATTCTGATTTTTTTCTAACACTTTTTTTTTCGTACCCTCAACTTCCAAGGAATTGATCATTGCTACCTTTTCAAGTAACAAGGACAACTTAAAATCATTTTAGTCTGTTGTAAATTCTTTTACAGTATACTGATTGCGCACTGTTTAAGCTTTGTAGCCTTTTCGTTGCTTGCCTTTGTGTGCTAGTTCCTTGGTACACTAGCACCTCCATCAAAGGTCAGATACTGCGGGGAAGGGGGGGGGGGTTAGGATAGGAGAATGAAAGGAAAGACTTCATAAATAAGAGGTTACAGCAGTTTCATCTCAAGATTCCTATTTTTCTGTCCACCTTTAGTGATATAAAGGTTAAACCATGCCCCCAAAAAATAAGCTTTTAAAATGTGCATCGTTCCAGACTTCATTTTATTTTATTTTCAGGTGAACAACAGCCCAGAGTATTTTACCATCCTTAAGCAGAAAAAAAAATGTTGTTACAATCTATTATAAGCATCAGACTATTACAACAACAAATTAATTCTTATCCGACTTCCTATCTTAAAACGAGCTGTCACTACCCCCAAAAAAGAGAGGATGAAAAAGATAGGGAAGAAAATCATTCTGACAACAGATTCTTAAATTATGCCATTACCATCAGGCTGGCAAAACAGGTCGTCCCGAGGTCACAGTGAACTCTTGTCTTTTTGAACACATTATCATGCCGACATGGCTTGATACAGTGTATGATTGCAGACCAAACTTTGACAGTAGAACCGTAAGTGCTTACTCCATGCTGCCCGCTACAGTTTGAAATGTACATAATTATATCGGTATTAGCTTTGCTTGGGATGGAATGTGCGGGTGGTAATTTTTAAGTTTGCCTTTATCTTTTGAAGATCACGCCCAGTCATGTCAAATGACAGTTGAAACATCTATGTATATATATGGCCTGAAGCCATCCATGGGCTAGTATAAGGAGAATGCTTTTGACAGTACTAACAGGGAGGGAAACAGACAGAGAGAGAAGGTTGAGAGAGGAAGAAAAGTAACTTAGAAAGAGCAATTTTAGCTTGCGATTAAATATGACCTGGTAGGAGCATAAAGGCAAATACTCTCTCTGTGTGTAGTTAAGCCTGTGGTTGTTGGTACTAATATATATATAGAGTATATGTTTCAGTATTCATTGAATGAAACAAGTCATGTAGTAGGAGAAGCAGTTCTAATATTTGTCGAGGTTTGACTTTAATACATACATATTTTGATAAAGAAATGAAAGTGGTGCTCGCTCGCTCACTTGGGAATTCCAGATGTATGTTAAGTACACAGTATATAAATGGATGCTTAGGAATCATGAATCGCATTAAAATCCCATCAGCTTGGGGCTATAATCTGTTAATTGATGTTAAATCACAACAGAGAAGGGTGTATGAGTATGAAGAGTTAGACAGGGCGAAAATGCATTATTTTTATCTTTTCTTTGCTTTTGCCTTGTTGGCTGGAGAGTGCAAGGTTCCTCCTTCCTTATTTTGTGTGTGTACACTGTATCACTTAACTGTGCGCACGAAGGAAGAACAACATGTGCACGTTTTCTTTGTACACTAGTGAGAAATTTAGAGTTATCATGTTTGATCCCCTCCAGTGTCTTCGGGTGTCATGACTCAATTTCTAATAACTGTATCTCAAATGAAGTGAATTCCTCTAAAACTTGTGAACTTAAGTCACTGTACAGAAAATAGTAACAAATTACTCATCAAAAATTCTGAGAAAAGACTGCTTTCGCCCTGATCACTGAGAGATCCAGATTTGAGAGTTGGTGTTTAATAAGTGCATGATGTAGTAAGAATTATAGGTGTTGAAATTCAAATTATTTCAGAATGAACCTGTCCAAAGATATCTTTTGTCATGCACAGGGAAAAATCCAATAAAATATGTAACCTGAGGTTTGCAAATTCGCTCATGTTAATATGTACAAGGAATCACAAACCCTGTTTCAAGACTGCATTTGTTGTGAAGCCCTGTGTTATTTTGCTTGATACATAGCATATTGGATAGCTAAATGAAAAAGGTCCCAACTCCTCCACTCCTTCACCCTTTCTTATCCTCCTGAAATCACAAATGTGCCTTGTATGGTGCTCTGTTTCAGATGTTTGCCAATCAGACTACAGCAACATTTTATCATATAACCCAAGTGTTGCAATTGTTGCTGAATGGCAATTTAAGTATTAGATGATGATATATTGGTTATTTTCTCACGGATCTTTCAACTGCACTTAGCCTTTGCTGTCTTTCCTTCATCTGGACCAGTAAATCTCTACTATATAAACACTACAGATGCGGCTAAACATGAAACACTCGAATCTTACATGTTTACAAATTTAAACTATAAAGGGAAAGTTCATGTCTAGTCAGACAGAAAGTGATGTCATTGCTCATATTTATTTTTGGACTTGTAAAGATTATATCTCTCCCCCCCCCCCCAATCCAACAACAAAGGTTTGTAAAAAGGGTGAAAATATTTGATAGGACAGTTTTGTCACAACTGTTTTAAATTTAGAACAATCAGACAAAAAGTGATGATCATGCTGGTTTCAATTACATAAAGAGGAAGTTTTCCAAAAAATGGTACTTGTTGGCAAGACAAAAGGAAACTAAAAGTGTTTCCCATTCTGTTTAATACTGGTACTTTGTGGCTTTTGGCTCATTGTGCAAAGACGGACTACGTGATCACCGACCTCAATATGAAAATACCCTAATTTTACAGCACTGATGAATTGAGTACAGTATGTGCACCAAGTCTTTTGCCATTTCTCACCATCAGTTTGCTTTCTTTTGATTTTTTTATTGTGGAAGAAGGGATAAAACTGAAAGTTGGATCTTCTGCAGGCTTCTTGGAGGAGCCTGAGGCTTTCCGTGTACTTTAATATCAAGTGTGTAGCCCACAGACTCATTTCCGTTTCCTGCTAGTATCATGCTGGGACATTTTACGTAGATACTCCTATTAGATTAATACTGAGTTCAATGTTTAAGGAACAAAGGGTGTAAATTTTAACCACAGGTACAGTAGCAGGGTGTAATCCTGGGCAGGTGTGCTTTTTTGTTGTTGTTGTTGTTACACTTTAGTCATTTGATTTATTTTAAACTGGGTATAGATGGTCTGTTAGTAGGAGTCGGGGATTGGAAGTGGATTGGCCTGGGAGGGGGAAGGGGGGTATTGGGATGAAAGGGGCAGGGGATTGGTATCAAAAGGGGTAGTAGGAGAAGCAATTGGTCTCTTCCAAAAGCAGAGGAATGAAACCTCCAACTTCATTGGAAATATTCGCAGGCATTCTCTTTTTCTAAATAATTTCACAAATTATTGTCAATATCCTAGCCATATTTGTCGTTATGATAGTGTATGATAGCACTAAAACAGTTTTGCCACAGGTTTGGTGATCCAACATCTGTCCCACACCCCTCTAATTTCTGTGGATGTTTCATATGTGGAAGAGTTCAACCCTGTTGCAATGTTTGGTGCTGTTGTTGTTGTTTTTAAATTTCATGAGTCTGTTGAATAAGACTAATTGTGTCTGAATATCGTACAACCAATTTCTAACTATATAATCTTTTTTTTTTCCTTCGGTATTTGTCATATTATTGTCACACCCACTTGTGACTTTTGATTGAAATTCATGCAAAATGTTCCATGGTTTTCTATTAATGGAAAAACCATGGTATGAATATGGTGTATATGCTTGGCAGGGCTAATTTTAACAATTATTGGATCATTGATCAGTCCACTGTCCAGAGATGACTGAATGGCTGGCTGATATCACAACCAAAACTGTCATCTCCAAATGTCTGACTGTAAGCAAATGTGCACTAAACTTGTCCTTAATAATTTACATCTTTCCCAGACTTAGACTTTCGAGAATAGCTGCCCCTCCCTCCCAAATCCCCTTTTAGCGATTGTTGTCCATGAAGTACATGATTGTGTGGTATGATCCTAAAAACGTTAATCCCCCAATCTGCATACTGAATCATCTGATTCATAGTGACGGAGGTGTTTATTTAATCAGGTACATTGTGCTGCTGCCTGGTGAAAAAAAGGCATAGACATTATAAAATACCTACACACACATGACACATGGTCTACTTTTGTTTTCCATTAATCTTTCTGCAGTTTAGGGGGAAGACTTTTAACGGGTTCCTTTTTTCTTTTTCTTTCTTAATTTGTGACTCATTTTTTATCATCACTGGCAAGTATAGTACAGTAGTATAGTCTTAGTAATACAAACTGGGTTATTAACAAGGTGTGATCATGTCAAAATATGACAAGTACAGTCACTTGGCTCAAAGTCATCGCCAATAAATTGTAAACAAGTGCTGATGAGTCACTGAGCCATCTCGTCATAACCAGTCTGGTCTATTCCCGTTCACATCACCGTGGTGATGGAGAGGAAAGTTGGTATATATTGTGGAAGATAAAAATCAAATAAATGGATTAATTTCATTTTTGAATTTTTTAAAAAAAAACGTTTTTCTTCCATTGTGTTTAATGTAGACTAAAAGCATAATTGGAAATAATGAAGGGAAGATTAACATTTCAGGGATCGAAATGTTACTTAAGTTTTATTTTTCTATTTTTAATTTCTTGTTCATCCAAAACCTGCAGCGTAAACTTGAGGCAGGATTGAGGATGAGAATAACTGTATATATGTCTCACGGCTGTTTTTCCTTGTTTCCATAATGATATGATTATTATTAAAACTTCCCAAATATTTTCCACTTGTTCGTTAACCAACAATAGTAACGCTCCTAAAGCTTACTGGAATGGTTGAAAAACAACAGGACACAGGTTCCTGCCACCTGAGACTATGATACCAGTGTTGATTGCAAAATATTACTGCAAAACCTGTTGTACTGTAGCATGAATACCAATGATTTTCCACTCCAGAGAGCCTGCAGTACAGTGCCCTGCAATACTGTACCTAACATTATTGCACAAATTTACTACAACTCAACATTGTATTTCTTAACAATTTGGAACATCCATCCATACTCTAGAGTCTCAGTTTAGTGGCCAGTACAAAGTTCTTCACAGCTGATACGTTAAGCAGTAACAAATCAACATTTCAAGCTTAGTTGTCATTTTGGTTAAAAAAACAGTTTCAATTATGAAGCATGTAAACTGGCGAGGTGGTTAGGTTTTGCTGTGACATACCCTAATAAGGGTAGGCTAGGATAGTAATATTCAGTTGGTAACATAGAAAATGGAAGAAAAAACTTTAAAGTGTCAAGTAAACAATATTGTAAAAAAGTTTCGAGATTGATTCTGTAGGGGGGAGGAGGGGGGGAAGGGACTTTCTATGTGACATGGACAGCTTATACAATGCACAATGAATCAAACCAGACAATTTTTTAAATGTATGCCGTTCTTCAATGCGTGATTTTTCACAAAGAGTTTTGCGATTCTCACTCGAGGCGCAGTTGCCTGACAGGTATGAGTGGCAGTTGCTTTTTTTTAAATGTAGACTTACTTGGCTTGATTGGCTCGATCAATAAAGAATACATGTAGTGAGGTAACAGTGGATTTTTGCACATTATATTGCAGTGAAGACAAAGTGCTGAAATGTTGGGGGAAAATGAACATGGAAAAAATGAAACTAGAAGAACCATACATTTGAAGCAGATTTGGATTCATAATGCTCCTTTACACAATTGTAAACAATATATTATAGTATGCATTGCAAACTTCCAATTTCATCAAGTTTGTAATATACAACTTTATATGCAAGATTGATTCCCTCCAGTTACCTGCTCCAGCGTCTCAATTACCCTTGAATTTCTCTTTCATAGGTATATTTTTTATCATTAATGAATTAACTTGTGTTCCATGCTTTCAAATTATGCAGTGAAACTAACTTTCATTGGTTCCACCAATTTTGTTTTTAATGATCTTAAACTCTCCTCTTTTTTCACTTCAGTATAAAACTATGGCTTGACAATTGTGTTTTTGTTCATCTGGGTAGCAGGGACCAAGGTCCAGGGACCAAGGTCCAGGATGCTTTTAGGGTCCATACAGTATACTCAAGAGACAAGAGTAGTATTTTGTTTTTGTTTCACGTTTGTGTGTTCCCACTATTGAAACTTTTGGTATAATTGATTCTGTTTGTTTCAAGTGTTTTTAAATATAATTGCAAAATACTCAAAGGACATCAGCCAGATTGCTAGTAATTTTTCCTGAGTCCTCCCCCCCCCCACCTCTCCTCCCCTCTTTGTTTATGAGAATTGACTGTTTTTTCTCTCCTTTTTTTTCTTGTCCATTCCTCCTAATGCTATTCTCACTATTTCTTCTCTGTTTGGATTACAGGGCAGTGTTTCCAGCAGTGGGAGTAGTCCTTTGTGCTACATCTGTGGGAAGCAGGATGTGCCAAGCAAGCTAGTCTCCTGTACAGAATGCAGTAGAAAAGGTGCGGTATTGATATAAAATGTTAAATATGTACTTCGAATATAATTTAGTCCTGTACCCAATCACTCGTGTCCTGATGAAAGTGAATCAATGTCTTGTGAAAGAGTTTTGATGATTAGTCGGGGAAAATCATCATGTAATTCTCCCAAGCTTACCGTCCAGACTTGGGAGAATTTTATGTCGTTACTGTCGGTACTCTCAGATTGATTATTTCCTTTCTTGTTGGGAAACAAGTACTACTGGACTGCGTGTTGTCATAGAGCAACCAGATTTTCTTAAAACTAAGCTCGGATGACAAAAGTTTGGATGATAAATAATATTGGTTTTTACCATGTCTTTTCTACCCGGTCTCATGTGAAGACAATAAATGGTTTGGATGGAATGATGTAATATCACTATCCATTGCAAACTGTACAGCTTTGACCATGATTATTATGTTCTGTTCAATTCAACCAACAAATATTTCTCATGTTCATAGAGATGATCATGATAATTGTTGTCCTGCATGGAAGGAAAGTAAACATGAATATGAAAAGATTCTCTTTCCGAAGATGTCACTATTTACTTTCTTCCAGTGGTCCATTCTTGAGTGATACATGTAGTAATGTAACCTTGGCACACCATCACACTGAACAGTTGAAACTCTTTAATGTTATCATCTAGGAATTTGGGGTTAACTAAACAATTTTGACATGTTCAAATATGAAGCTTGTGAAAATGGACCACTTGTAACATATGCAAAGTGACCTGCCACTAGATAAAAGTCATATAGTAGCTGGGGACGTGACAGTCAACACCTCCTGTATTGTGGAAAGTACTTTACCCCCTTTCGACCCTTTCCTCATGCATGGTAGTAGTAGCAATTTAAGGTATGGGTAAAATGTTCGGAGGTCAAAGATTAGAAGTCTGCTTGCTGGCAGAGTTGGAAAACATTTTCACCAGTGGGTGGTAGATTTTCACTAGTGCAAAACACCCAGTAAAGTTTGTGTTACATGTATGATCTGATTTTTGATTTTACAGATTAGGAAGGAATGTGCACATTTCAAAATCAATTATCAAGTGGTTGCACTTAAGTGAACTGGGGGGATTGTGAAGTTTGTTTTTATGGGTACTCTTGTGCTTGTAGGAAGGTGTCCTAGTTGTTCAATCTACTGTGTACATATTTACACTATTTTTCATGGAAGTGTTCAACTCTTGACATATTTCAGGAGAAAATGGACATTTTTTTGGGTGGGGGGGGTTGATGGGTTCTTGTTTTTGTTATGATAGGCTAATTCATTTGGCAGTGAATCAAGTGTGCGTGACAGTGAGGTACATCCTCCATAAAATGTGTTTTTTTTCTTTCTCCATTGCTACAGTCTGTATTTTGTCAAATAAACATTGAGTAACTACTTTTAGTCCAAAACATTTGAGAAAGCACTTTGGGATGCGATACTGGATAAAACTTTCCTTCACACTTTGTTCCCTTTGTTCATTTTCTGCAGTTCATCCTCCTTGCCTGAAGTACACACCCGAGTTGACGCAGAGGATACCTGGCATTCATTGGCAATGCTCCTTTTGTTCAAAGTGTGCAATCTGTAGACAGCATTCAAACAAGGTACGAAGGGTTGGTGGTCAGGTTTGTGTGACTGCCAAACCTAGCGATGAAAAAATTGTGATTTTCAAATTATGTAAAATTGGTAATATTTAAGTGGAAAATCTGAATGTTACATCCAGAGTGGAGGGGGAGAGTTGGTGGTAACTTGTAAGTGGGTCTTAGGGAGTGGAATGCAAAAATGTTACATTTTGTATAAATATGTTGATGGAATGTTGCGTGTGGAAAACAGGTAAGCATTGAAATTGTTAACAATCGGTAACCTCTTAGCATTTGCCTGCCACACAGTGCTTGCCAGTCCCAGCAGGACACATATCAAATTATCTTCTGGCCAAAAGTGTCTGATATCTGAAGAAAAATGCTAGACCTAAGAATTGTTTGGCCTGCATTCTGATATGAACAAGAGAACTCAGGAATGCAACTCTTGTATTTACTTCATTCCTTCGCTAACCTGTCTCTTATACATAAGCACTCTGATCTTCTTAAAGCCTAAAACCCCCCTTCCCTCGCCCCCTTCCCTCCCCTCTTATTCCCAGTTACCCTTTTCCTTTCAAATATACCATTCTGAAATCATAAAGACATCGGATTGAGCTAGGATTTTCATCCATCTGATACGATTGTAACTACATTCTTGTGGAAGTGTTTCTTTCCTTGCTGGCAGGACAGAGTCCACTACATCCAACTCATCCTCAATGAATCCAGCATTTAAGTATCCTTGAAAATCTTGATGGCGTTTGAACATTTTTGAACATTTTCTGTATTCTGTGGTAGTATCTTAATCAAATCTCTCGGAAAATGTTTTCTTTCTAAGAACCATCCTAGCCATTACTGAGATTCCTTGTCAGAATATTTAGGCCTCTTTTGTCTTTGTGAATATGATTAATTTTCTTGGGGAAGTTATGTGTAACAGGAAACACACAAAGGCAGCCAAGAGGGGTTGCCCCCAAAACATACAGTCATTGACGTCAGTGAGAACAGGTTTCTTTCAGGGTTTTAAGACTATCCCAAATAAATCCATTTCAGCTGGACGTAAGAACAGTACAAAATGAGATGATTCACAAGTTCTGGAAATGCTTTGTAAATGACCGTATGGATTGGATATCTTTTTGCCTCTCTAGGATAGAACAGGAGACTGTGATTTTAGGTAGGATGAAGAAGCAGGTGTAATCCGAGGTTACGACTCCTAGGGCAGCTTTAGTCTGCTATAGCAGTGGAACTGATGACAAATGTGGACATCCATCAAGTATCTTAACATTAATCTCCTACATTGGTATCTTTTTTTGTGTGTGTTCTGCATACATGTGTACAAATTTGAGGTTTTCCACTGGGCAATAGAGCAAAAATACATATTTTCCGGTTATTGTTCACTCTCCTGAAACAGGTTACCTTTCATAGCTCATCAAAAGCATATATCAGGGCAAATTTTTAAGCATTTTTTTTCCCTTCAGGTTGTCTCTTGGACAACTAGGTCTTACATATTAGTTATCCAAACAGCAAAATTTGCTTGTCTGAAATTGTAGCAAAATAAAAAAGAATGACCAATATGTACACTGTAGGAGAGATGTGTAGGTTTGGTGAATAAACCAGCAGCTTTGGGTCAGAAAACTCCCCTTTGGGATCATTGGCCTAACACTATGTCTGTCTATTACGACTATCTCCAAAGTGACCGGTGGAGATACCAATCTATCATTTCCCTATTTGGAGGTGTTTAGTCAATACAAGGCAATTTGAATTTGATGCAAACAACTCGTCATTTGTCAGACGACCACCAGAGTTGAATTTGGTTGTCATTACAGAAATTTGGTCGTCTCGGACGACCAGATTACCATGAAGCATTTGACGTTTCTTCAATAGGAGATTTGAATGTATGTAGGTCTACCAATATGTGTGTTGTAGTCGTACGTACCATTCGCTTGTTATCTAGTTTAGCCTTGACACACATTGTTTGGAACTCAACTGTTGATTAAATTTGGTATGAGCACAGCTGAAGAAAAGTTGCCTCAATTCTTTCACAACCTTTTTGTTTTCCCGAGGGAGGACGGGAGGGCTGTTGGTTGTGACTCGGGAGAGGTTTTGCATCGCTAACTACAAGTAATTTCCTGAGTGCCTGGATAAATATAACTATTTCACTCTTACATAAACTGAGAGAAACACCTAGTTTTGTTGATTTACATATTTATATATTAAATAAAAAAATAAAAAAATTCTTTAGAGATCGGCTGTGGTTGTCTTTTTCTACTCTGCTTAAAGCATAACTCACGCTCTAGCATGTAAATTGTATTTTGATTGATTTTCTGTACAAAAGCTAGCTATACTGACACAGTTTTTTGTCGAAACTGAATATTAAAAGCAGGAGGTAGATGTCTTAAGCAGTTCTTTATTGGCCTCCTGGTATATGCATCATTGCAATAAAGCCAAAAAACAAAATCAGTTCTGCATATGGAAACATAATTTTGTAATAAATGATAAAGCTACCAGGCTGCGAGTGATTGATCCACCCCGAGAATGAACTTACCCTGTGAGTGATTACATTTGTCTGTGCTAAATTCATGTCCATTATGACACGCAAAATACCTCTGTTTAATACCTTTGAAATTGTGGTTAAGTGGTGAGGTAAAAATGTTCCAAAAATACAAACATGGGGCGGTGTTGTATTGAGCTCAGCTTACACGAAGAGAGAAAAGCTGTCCATGACATTTTGGTATGAAAGTGGAGAGGTTTATCCAGACACTGGGTCCAATAGGGTTACATGTACTTGAGGTCAAAGAGTGAAGTGAAATCTCGTCCAATATAGAATGTTACCCAAAGTGTTTTGGGACATGTGAGTGTACTGTACAGTGTCAATACACATAGCTGTATAATGAGGGTGCCATATATATATCAGGGAGTAATTTAGTGTTCAAAAATTGAAAGTAGCACTTTCTAAACCTCTGATTTGTTTTCCCTCATTGAATACTATAGATCTTGTGTAGATAACTGCCAGATGCATCTTTACACAAGTTTGTATAGCAAATTGAACATTTTGTATCTATGCAGTTTGCTATGCGATACTGGATAAATTATCCCCTGTAATAGTGTACATTAGTCACAACCGTGTAACTTCCAGGTAACTTTATTTCAACCATTGTAACAGATATTAACAGTATAACAAAACTATGTGTCTTCATTCGTATGTAATGATACAGAAGAATGACAAATGAGTATTCAGATATACAGAATGGTTGAGGAGATTCACTAGAAAGCTATTGAAAGCATGTGTTTGTGAACCTTGTACTAGTAGTAGTAGTAGTAGTAGAAACATATACATATAAACATGCATGTATTGCACTCTTAGACAAACAAGTAGCTTGCATAAACACCTACATAAACACCGACATTACATTAATCATAGAGTTGAGTCATATTATACAGTCTCTTAAAATAATAACTGTGACATTTAACTCTTGCATTGCTGATAAATGAAAATGTGGTAATACCTGATTCATAATCTGTGGTAACTTGTTACCAAAAGTGTAACAAAGATGAATTACTCCCCCAATTTTTTTCTCACTTCTTCTTTTTTGTCTGCACAAGTTGCCAAACTGAATTTGGAATTAATCTCTCAAACAAAGCTTCCCTGATTCAAACCTTTTTTTGAGAGAGAGAGAGATATTTCAAATCTGCTTGTTAACAATTTTATACAACCAGGCTCTAATTTTGAGAAGAATTTGCTTTCCTTTAATGTGTGGTAAACTGCAAAATAAATAAAAAAATTGGAAAACTAGTCCCAGATGGGTTAGAGTATAATTATAATGGCTTAGCCTTGTTTATATACTGTACATGTATGCAGTTAATGATAATTTCATTTGTTTTCTGTTTTTTTCAGGAGTTACTAGTCTGTGATACTTGTTGTAGTGGGTACCATCCAACCTGCCTCAAGCCACCGGTTAACAGGTTACCAAAAGGTGAACGCAATTTAATATATGACTAATTGTCTTGATAACAGCTCAATATATCCTCTAGTACCATCTACAGGCTTTTAAAGGTTTAACTCTTCACTTTTAAGTAGCAGTTTGGATTTGGTTTAGATCATGTTATCAGTTTATATACATCGTCAAGCCCTCTTAAAATGAATTTATAACTTTGCTGTTGTCTCTAAAAGCATCTAGATTTTAGAGAATTACATTACAAGCCATTTTTTTGTCAGTGGTCAAGGCCATCATATCTTTCATAGTCATTTTAGCTTGTCAAGACAATATGTACTAGATTTTTTTGGGGAAAAAGGTCTTGTTTTGAAGACATGCTATTCTAACGAAGAAATATACCAGCAAGTTTCAGGTATAAATTTCCACAAAATGCCATTTATTGACTAATTATATAGTTTAATCGTAATGTTAAAGTTCAATGGAAGATTGAAGAGTGTGCAAGGAATTGCTCGTACTGTTATGTCATTTACAGGGGTCCTGAATTGTAGCCATAGAATAAATATAGAATGAAATAATAGAATCATAATTCATCTTAAACAACCCAGAATCCAACCTGAACGGATCACGCAATGCGCCTTACAGGTGGTATTAAAAGTTAGAGTGACCAATTAATAACAGTTAGAAAATAGAAAAGTTTATAATGCCATGCCTACACTTTTCGAGAGATTCCAATGACCATAACTGAACTGGAAGTGATTTTCCACAAGCGAGGTACTGTGCTGGAAGCTGCAATCACCCCAGGATGTCAATCTTCAACTGTTATCTTTGCAGCCAATACCTAATGCTGCTATCTAACAAAAGTACTCAGTTTATCCATTATTAAGACAAATATAGTTAACAATATTACAGGTTTTGTGATCTAGTTTCTACAACACAATAACTCCTTTTGTTTTCTTTTTTAATTGAAAAAACCTATCTAACTATGAAAATTTGCCGAAACATAAAACAACGTTTTTCTGGTCCAGTTATGACCAAATCACTTCATCAGAATTAAAACACTGATTACAATTTTGTAAAGATCACAAACATCATGGCTTCAGATCATAATTCGTCATGAACTGAGAAGGCCAGACCAAGTTCACATTTACATCAGAAAGAAAAAGCTTTGTAACTTTAAAATGGCTTTTTTTGGAATATGTATAATTTTGGTTATGGAATGTCATCAGCCACTTCAAGAAAAATAAATAAAATAATTGACAAAGCAAATTTGATATGTTGTCCCTATGTGACCAAACAAACAAGAAATAAACACCAAAAAACAAACACACACGCACGAACAACCCTGATAATTCCCACAGAAACGTACTAGTTTGATAAGCCTATTGTTCCTCTCTTGTCATGTCAACAGGGTCTTGGACTTGTATAGCTTGCAGGACAGGCAAAGGTCTCGGTGGAGTAAGAGCTGGTACCAACAGTGTTGGCAGACCCAAACTGAGCTATAAACAGAGGTATTTCTTTATATTTTTCACAGAGAGGAAGACTGTAGATTTGTGTGGTACACAAGATCATTATCATACCTATGTTTGTTTGTTTATTTATTTATTTTCTCTTTTTGTAACAGTAACCCTTGAAGAAAGTACACATTTTGCCCCTTCACATTACAGGTGGCCTCCGTAGGTATTTTCAATGCCAGTCTGGAAACATTTATAGTCCTTAATTTCGAAGGAAACTTGCGACATCGGTTTAATCAATATTGCATCTCTTCAGAGAACATCACGGGAAACTCTTTAAATTTTCATATAATTCCTTATGCAGCATTTCTGAAAATTTGTGAACATTGTGCATGAGCTGCAGAGAAGGCTGGTGATGTTGGAATTTCCCCTAAGTCTAGGATATACCAAGGATGAAGTTGACGTGATATGCTTTCAGTTGCCTTGAACTGGTCTCGCGGCTTGCGTTATCCACCAGGCCACCGTTGGGAATCCTTTGTCATAGCCTCTCCACTGTAAATGTATATGTATATGTGAGCTTAAAGGGGACACAATATCCTACTCTCATCTTTAGCATAATATGACAGAGATCTTTGTGAAGGAACAAAACTCCCCCAAACAAGAGCTAAGAAGATTCTTGCTCAGTTTGGGAGATGTCGTAGTTAAAAAATTATCTCTGTGAGCAATAAATATGTAACGAGATATCGTGCCACTAGGATATATGAAACCTTTTCCTTTTTCCTTGTTTTTCTTTTCATGTTGTCAAAGTAACATGTTGACACTGAAACTGATATCATCATTAGGTCATGTAAAATAGCATCAATAATTTAGATTTAGATATATGCCAAAACCCCATTTTCCATTACAGAAAATAATCATTTCTATAAAACTAGATAAAGAGAAAACATGTACAATTGAAGCACATGTAACATGGCTCTGATGATGTCATATATTTAAACTTGATCAAGTCATCAGCCTTGTCTTTGTGTGAACCTGATATCTCCCGGGTACAATGAGATTTTGCTAAACTGTTTGAGGGAACTTGTTCATTAACATTTACCTTTATCACATAGATCAATAAATCAATAATGATGGTTGGGTTTGTGTCTCATTTGATAATAAGTAGGTTTATTCATTACTTTGTGTAAGTCTTAGTGGTATATTTCTCAGTAGAAGAGATTGCTGATACTGTTTTAATGTCAGTGATTAATCTGTAGTCTGTCTGCAAGATATACAGCGAAAGATCATCAGTATTGTCTTCAAATGTCCTAGGAAGTGATATTATGATGCAGCTCTCTAGCGGAGGGCACCGTCAAGTCTAATGTGCGTAATCCTGCACTGCTCACAGATCTGTGAATCAGATATACAAGATCGGGTGAAAAGCACTCACCTTCATGCTTACACGCGTGCTGAACTTGCACACAGACATGGTGCGAGATTGACTAGTTTAAGGTTTCAATTTGGCAGCTGTGACCGAACGAAGAACGGTCTTTAGAAAACATAAGTTAAGTTGCTTAAAAGGATGTGTTTTTTTCCCTTGAAACTTCTAAAATATGTTTCAGAAGAGCTCTTCTTCAATAAATACGAACAGAGTTGTAAATATACCGTTCTGATCTACAGTCGCAGACTGCATGTTGTCAGGTTTGGTGGAACTAGGTGGGACCCATATGACAACACCCTCTGTTAATTTTGGGCATGGCTGGGGAGCCCCATTGTCACTCATGCTCAAACTTGAATGAACATTTCGCTGCCATCCTTAATCTCCTTTTCCCCACAATGAGACATTTTTAGCATCTCAATAGTACTCCTGAATTTTGGGAATAGTTTTGATGGTGAGATTCTTCAGGAAAGTGATTTAGAATACTTTTAGACAATTGTAGCATGTTACAAATTGGGACCAGTGTTTATGACCCTTAACTTTTTGCGTTATGATAGATCAGTGTATCTAGTCAATTGTCCTGTACTGTTCTCGTCTGTGTTCTTCAGCATCATGATGACCAGAGATCTCAGTTTAATAGTTGCTATTGCTGCAAACATCAGTGTCTTCCCTTCTCAGAGATAAATAATCATGTATTGTTTCTTATCCTTCCCCAAGATTATCGTCCAAAGGACCAGGAGTAAATCGGAAGATCTCAGGGAACAAGCATGTTGCAAACTTCAACAGAGATGTGCAGTTAACAGATCTCGCATCGGTCCCCCTCCCAAATAGGACATTAAACAATGGCAAGAACTCGCTGCACCCCGACGGGGTTCTTGACCACGAGCGTACGCTCGCCATATGCAATCCAGCAAATAAGCCTAAGGGTCTAGTGGACGGTCTTTCACGGTTCTTCACTCCTACTAACGTGCGGAAGTCCCGCAGCTCTGCTCAAGCGAGCTTTGGTTTCTACCCGATACCACCGTCGTCGTCATTGCCGTCGTCCGCTCCTGCCATAAGCGATAAGCCGCAGGACAAAACCAAGGCCAAAGAGACAGATACATTCCCTAAGCCCAAGGAATCCAAAGTGGCTAGAGCCAGGAAAGCGATTCGATTAGAAAATCTGCCGATAGTTCAAAGGTTTGCCCCTCCTGCAGCTGCAGCAGCAGCTGACGATGCTCGTTCCCATTCAAATTCATCGTCCCCTCACTCGCAAATGATGCGGACCGGTAACGCACAACTCAAAGGACTCTTTGACGGGCTGTCGCACCTCTATGCAGCGCCCTCGTCGCCACGCAAACGAGGACTGTATGGTATCCCACCTGTTTATGCGCCACCAAAGAGGCCCAGGAAGATGTCGGCGTCCTCCCCGGAGCCGCCGTCCTCTCCACCCTCGTCTCCC
The DNA here is from genome assembly GCF_037975245.1 of Apostichopus japonicus. Lineage (NCBI taxonomy): Eukaryota > Metazoa > Echinodermata > Holothuroidea > Aspidochirotida > Stichopodidae > Apostichopus > Apostichopus japonicus. The sequence continues at coordinate 10,139,533 of NC_092566.1, read as the reverse complement.
CCTCCCGTTCCGTCTCCCGTCCTCGATACCACGGAGGAGAAAGTGGAGGAAGAAGAGACCGTGGTCAACCCGTCGGTGACCAGCACCAACAAGAAGGCGCGCAGCGGGCTCTCGGCGAGTGCGTCCCGCTTGGTCCGAAAAGCCAAAGACATGGAGAAGAAGAGGAAGAAAAAGAAACTGAAGATGAAGGAGAAGGCGAAGAAATTAAAGAAACTTAAGCTGAAAGAGAAGAAGTTGAAGAAACTGAAGAAGGACGAAGAAATGAAGAAGAAAAAGAAGAAGAAACTTGTGGCAGAAGTTCTCCCTCTTCCTCTCAAAGTCGCCTCTCCGGAACCAGGTGAGTTATATTTCTCTTTTTTTTTTACCTTTTTAGAGATGATCGATAAATGAACCTAAGATCTTGTAAGATGTGTGAACCCAACAGAGGTGTCCAACATCTCTGATTTTAAGACCAGATTTGATCGTTATTTCTCCGAATGCAGTTGCCGTCATTCCTCTCGACGGGAAAATCTAGCCAAACATATTTGAACCCTGTCCCCGTTATGAAGGACTTGGGTCGTGTTTGTTCTAGATCGGGCATCATTTGGCCTATTTATTATTTCTGAATCTGTCTGTCATATAAATCCAGAATACATTGAAAGACAATGAATTTTTATACCTTTCTATCAAGGAATTTCCCCCAATATTAATGTATCGTGGAGTTTCTTTAAAGGAATTTTATTTTTTATTTCTGTGTGTGTGTGTGTGTGTGTGATACTTTAAAAGCAAGGTCACGAGGCACCAGTTCAGTCATATCTAGACAAAAGAGAGAACTACCTACGTGTTCCTCTCCCGTAAGTCTAAACAGCCTCCTTAAATCTTCCTCCTATAATGGATGACGCTGAGTCATAATAGATGTCAAAACTTCCTCTATAGCAGAGAATGTGTTATGTTTTGAAACAATCAGACAAGATTATTGCCTATATTCATCGACGAGGGCCTCCCGTCGATCTGAGAGTTGATAGTGAAAGCTTTCGATCATTACCCGCGAAAGAGAGAGAGATTGCCCCGAGGTATCGAACCGTACGCGACATCATGACCAGCGAGTGCGAGGCTGAGATTTCGGCGAGGAAAGGAAAAAAGGGCCTCAGAGCGACCTCTCAGAGCTTGCACTTTGGAGAGATGTAAGCAATACATTAGGGTTATCGATACAGCCATTCTCAAGCCATTTAAGATGTCAGACTCAATTCAGGAAGTACCATGATTAAGTCCTCTCCTTAATACACCGGTGAAGCTGATGCTTAGGTCCCCTCCAAATTCTTTACTAATAATATTCCCTTAAGCTGGTTGTGAGATTGTTTCAGATGTCAAACAAAATCTCACATCAATATTTCAAGTTAATTGCAGCCATCTACATAGGGTTGGTGGTTTGACATATTATTCAAAACAATCAAGGCACTTGGCAATTTTTTTTTTTTTTTTGGCTTGTCTTGTTTCCGTTAGCAAGGGATGATTTTGACAAGAGTTTGTAATTGTTAACAACTGTCTGCAACCCTTTTGCTTTATCTTCTTTTTTTGACGCTGATGTGTTATGGATGTGTGTAATAGGTTGATAGAGCAAGTATGCATCTAAGATATGAATGGTGATTTATGTTAAACCACTGCTTCCAGGATAACTTTTGAGTGAAAATCACACAAGAATAAACAAGAATTTTACAAGAATAAAGTTAATGTTAATAGTAAGTAGCATGTCTTACGATAAAGTGACAAAAATAAAACACCAGTATTTGAATCTGTTGTGTATTGAAACACTGAAATTGTTTTTCTTTCTCATTCAGTAGTAGTTCCAATTTGTAATGTTTTTGTTTGTTTATTAGCCATTATAAAATGGTCTTTCTGATTGTTAAAAATTGTTAAAGTTGGACTTGACAGTTTTCTTAACTTTGTGGATTTTGTTGAATAAAGGTGACGCATATTAAGCTGCTAGCTGTTTTCGCACATTCCACACATCAGATTGCTCAGGATGATAAACATAAAGAGCTGTCTTCTGAGCTTGGTTAAAGCTGTTTACTCACCAGGGGACGTGAAAAACAAGTCTGAATGGTTTAATATCCTTATACAGGATGTAATGATTGACAAAATCACCATCTCTTCTCACATGACCTTTGACATCATGTCACGGATGCCAAAAAATATACAACAACAACGAAAACCAGAAAGTGTAGAAAGCCAAGACAACTGATGTTTTCCTTTCTGTGTAGCACATATTTGGAAGTATATATTTTTCTTCTTCTTATGGACATTGAGAAAAAGTATTACAAAATGGAAGCCACAGATAATGCAATCAGAGTGGGTCTTAAAAAGTGTGTTTTCTCTTAAGACACACAAAAAAATTACCTCCCATTTCAGAATATAATGTACTGCAATTGAAAAAAGGTCCAAAAACACCTGTAGGGAGTTACTTAGCAACTATGGTTTCTGAACGAAGAGGAAAATCCCAGTCTAAATGAAACACAACTGACGGGGTTATTAACTGTGAGAGGAAGTCCCCCATGTCGATTGAGGCAATATACACAACTATCGAAAAAGTAATTGCTTATTAAACATATGTTGGTCTCTACCTTAGATCACTTAGCTTGCCAACCACAGTGTAGCAAAATTTAAACATGAGCTGGGAATTCTAAATTTTGTAACAAAACAGAAAGAGTAAACAAAGAGGGAAAGGTGCTAATATAGTAATTTAACCTTAACATTCCTCAAATATATCTTTTGTTTTAGCCACGCCACTTGTCATTGAATGTAGTGGTGCGAATTTCTTAACATGCGCCTCTTCACTGTACACAAACATGCTTTTTTTTCCAGACTGTAAATTCACTTTGTTTAATGTTGTCCAGTTTAAGCATAATTGTGTCTGTCTGCAAAAGCATAAAAAATTAAAAAAAAGATTATAGAATAACTCATAGATGAAGACAGGAGTGAGCCAACCTTGCAAATAATTTTGTGATCACCGTAGGAAGGAATAATGCTAACGCTCTTTCTTTTACCATATCTTCAGCCTTTAGCACAAGCTGTCTATGGCTGACAACTTCTTCCATTATAAGATTTTGTCAAGCCCCTCCAGACTAAGTATAAATTGAGTTGTTTACAGGACAAGCTTGCTCTGTTCAAGCTAATAGCTTTTGTGTAAAATGTATATAAAGTATCAACTTGAATTGTCACCGCGCACATTATTTGCTCATCGTGCTCATTAAATGCCGAGCCCTTTGTCAGGTAGCGAGACAGTTTAAAATTATGAGAGTTTTAGTGAGATTTTTGTTTCATTTGTCGTCGACGACGGAACGGTTTGCCTCGAAGAGTAATTAAACATTATGTAGGTTGCATTTTAGTCATATCAGACAATGGGAGTCCCATTAAAGCCTCTTCCCTGATTCTCATTAAGCTCAATACTCTCGTTAGTGTATTCAATGTAGACATGTATTAAAAGCATGACTAAATGCAGAAGTTGATTGTTGATATATTACAGTATGTAAATGTCAAAGTCAAAAAGCAAAAATAGTCAGATAAAAAGTGAGTGATAGTCATGTTTCTATAAATGTACAGTAGCTATTTTGCTTTTCGTGGTAACTGTAAGCTATGCTTAACCGCTAGAATTATCCCTATTGGCTAAACTGGTAATGTTGTCAGTTCCTCAGTGCAGGCCTAAATTTATGTTAACGTGAATCCATTGTTATGTAAATTCTAATGACTCATGCAAAACATGTTTGATTGTCTTCTTATAAACAAAAGGATACCCTTGGATTGCCCTCAACATCCATCTGTCCTTGACGTATTGGGAATGCATTATTAACATGTAATTTTGTGGCCATAAAGGTGTCATGATTTCTTTTTTGAGTATTGTCTTGCATCAGTGGAACCTAATATAGTCTATGTTGTTGGACTATATTCCAGTAAACTTTACCTTAATAGCCTCAATTTTTTTTAATATCAGAGCATCATTTCTGAAAATTGAAAAGTGATACAGAAATATAGCCTGAACTGATAAACAGTGTCTCGTTAAGGGTCTACAACATAGACAAATTAATTCTGTGCCTGGAGTAATCCCTTAAGGGATATAAGTATGTATGTATGCAATGGGTCATTGTACATGTAATGTTACCAGCTGTAATAATCTAAATGTTATTCTGGGTGATAGATAATAGTTACTTTTCCAGCCATGACACTGTTTCTTTAATATGATCATGAAGATATGAACAGAAACAAAAAGGGGAAAAGTACAGGCAATTAACCCACTAGCCAAACAATGACATTGACACAAGACAGAAAAATCCCTTCGGCAAAGGGGAATCCTGTATTCTTACTCGTTTGCATCATTAGTGTACGAGGTTGAGAAATTCAGTTACCTTTCCCAATCAGCATCAATAATTAATCCCTGTAAGCCTATAAGAATGCTATCAAAATAGATGTTCCTAGCAGAAACTTGTGTAGTAGGAATACAACAGAATTAGTAAGTGTATTCATGGCATCGCTCCTTGTTATTTGAGTGGTCTTGTGCAAAACTACACTCCAGCGTGCCGTCTAAGGTCTAGCACAAAGTCATTACTGGTATCACGCCCATTATCCACAAAATCATTCGGCCAACGTTCCTTTCAATATGCTTCGGCTTTTCTTTGGAATAGTCTCCCAGAGCATGTCGAATGTGCTCAATATGTTAATAACTTTAAAACTGTACTCAAGACTCATATGTTTTCACGGTTGTAGTGTATTTATTTTGTGTACATGTTTTGTTTTGTGAACAGCGCATCAAGACTTTGTTGTGTGTTGCGCTTTATAAGAACTGTATTATTATTATTATTATTAAGAGTACAACAGCATGAGTATGAGTACAACAGCATGAGTATCAGTACAACAGCATCAGTATTAGTACAACAGCATGAGTAAAACAGCAGGAATAAAAGTAGAATTGTCCTTGGTATGAGTAGGATTAATGAAGAGCAACGATTTACTTTAAGCTGACCGTAACCTTTGAAGCAATCATTGTATTAGATTGGTTCTGATAGCGATTAACGGCATGCAGTATCACCACATAACCCTGTTTTCTGTGCACGTTTCTCTTTCTCTTCAGTTGTTAAACCGACCACCACCAAGTCTGGACATCCTCTGGGAGTCACAGATGAAGATGTGAAGATGTTCAAGGCAGCTCAGGACAAAGTCATGGAGGTAAAAATCATCATAGTGACGAAAAAAAACAATGAGAAATTTAACCATTTGCAAAGCAAATTTAGCTCATAAAAAAAATATGCAAAAGCTGTAGAAAAAAAACCCTCAAATAAAACAGCATAGCGCAGACTAAAATATTTATATTTTCCATGATTATTTTAAAACCAATGAAGCATTGCAATGTTTTTCTCCTCTTACCCAGACTCTGTTAAATTTCTAAGATGTCTGAGAGTTTTCTGACATGAATTTTTCAAGGGAATCCAACACATTTCCATTTCCATAAACCAAAATGCTGTTCAATTCAACAGCAATTACAGAGGGAGGGATATTATACAAAGTTAATTTAAAGAAAAAATTCTGGAAGGGCAAAAGACTTTTAGAAAAACACTAATTATTATTGGTGTGAAGGGAAGCTTGGTAGTTAGGAAGAGGGGAAGGAGGGGAGGGGGTGGGGGGTAAGGTAGGTGAGTGGGTTTGTTGGGCTATAGATGTCTTTTCATGGTTATGGCAAATACTTTCGTAGAAAAGCACACATGCAAAGAAGTACTAGAATATCAAGCAATCATTTTAACCAAGCAACGGCTGTACATGAATCATTATAGCAATGTACACACTTTGTGCTGCATAGTGCACCATTTCCTACAGAGTATAGCCCGTTTGTAAATCTGTTCGCTGGAGAATTTAAACGGTTGTTTAGTATTAATGCATTTGCAACATTCCTGGGATTCACACCTTGGGCAGGCCAACGTGCTTTTCATTATTCAGTCGATATAAAATTCAAAATAGGTGTTATATAGTGAAGCAGAATTGTCAGAGGGTTTTTATATAGTAATTTTACAAGTAAAATGAATGTAAATGGGTAAATTGTAAGTAAACGTATCTAGTTTACAGACCCTCTATGTCCGATGTCAAGTCACCCTGAACTAATGGGCATAATGCATCTCGTTTACAGGGGTTATCACTGCTTGTTAGTTTATTACGTAAATGCTAAAAACTTGTCGTCCTTTACCGAAGAGGTTATGGACAACAAACTTTAGAGAAAATACTACCTCCATTCCGTAGTTGGATCAGTTTAACACATAGCAGGTCAAATTCTCTGTTAAAACGCAGTTACAGTAACTTTGCTAAATGTGTGATGTCCACAGCCAATCTCTGCCAAGCTCACACGCACATACAGCCAAATCTCTTTTGCTTTACGTAAAAGTTTTTACCTACATCTACACGGCACCCTTTCCAAAAACCAGTTTTGTCATCAAGGTTGTAACATGAACAGTTCATAATGGGCAATTAACATTTGCTATTGATCAATGAAAGTCTCCATTTTACATCCTTCTCTCTCTTCTTAGATGATTAATGATAGCTTGGTGAGTAGTCAAATTAGGGTACTTAGCAGTTTTATTGGTGTTTGTGTTCTCCTGTAAAATGTGAAGGCAAAAAAAAAACAAAGTTACGGATGCATGAAATGGTGTAGAAGTAAGAAATGCATGCTCGTATGTGTGTTTGCTTTGAAAGTTCAATTGTCCCGTCCTGCATCCGTTGGCACAGTTTGGGCGGATCAGATGTCATGCACTATCGACCCAAAATATCACCATATTGAACGTCTCTAGTGGAGAGAGAAGTTCATCGTTGTTCGACACGTTTGACGGGTAAAGGATACATCAGATCTGAATTTGTTGTGGCGAGAAACTTTTCTTATCCATATAGAGTAGTGTTTAGAGGCGTGGGCTGAAAGCAGCACTTTACTGTGTTTTCCATTTACAATGTAGTTTCACCCTGTCCTAATTGATCCCTCCCAGGTGTCTTCTGATGGCTAGCCTTACAGTCACAGTATTACCAACTTGAGGTTACGGAAGATATGAATAATAAATAAATATGAATATTCAATAGATACGAGAGGTCAAAAAAACATCAGTCATTCTAATGCACTGTACATATATCAGACTCTGGTTTTAATGTGCACAGTTATTGTTTGAAAATTTTTAATAATGCAATGTCAACTAGCTGTTATCAAGCCAGAAGATGTAAAAACATAAAAGAGAAGTTAAATACTTTACAAACTTGTCCTGAAAATGATCGGGAATTCAAAGAAATGGCTCTGTAGGTATGTCACCTCAGCAATTAGCTGTATCGTTTTTAACCTTGTGTTTATAGTGTATTTGAGAGGAATTGCTTTAGAATGCCCAGATTCAGAAATACAACAGTTTAAGTTGTTTGTGTCTCTGGCTCTGAAATGTCTTGTGGAGTAAAAGTATATGCATGTAATTCTCTATATTTTGGATGTCTACTTTCCCAGTTCTATACACATGTAGAAATGTTAGCACTTTATCAAATTTGGCCCATTTTTTGTTGGGTGGATTTGTTTTTCTTAAAACCTTTTGACATTGGTTTGTTTAATGTCATGTCCATGTGCTTCACCACTTTGATAGATTTCTTCCGATAGACATATTTTTGCCGCTCACACATTTTGATTCAAGCTCAGGTTTTTGCCTAGAGTTGTAATACATATATAAATATGTATATATTTTTAATCACTTTCTTTCCCATTTGACTTGAAGGTCCTAATTTGGGGACTTTAAATCCAATGAAATCGATTGCAAATGGCAGCTGCCTTTTATTAGGGTTACTTTAATATGTCTCTCCTTTGAAAGCTTTAACCACCCTTTCTGGCATTTTATAAAAAAAATACCATCGATTCTACTAAGCCTTTGTCTTTGTACATTTCATATTTGTGACATGCATCGTGAGTTCTTAATGTGTAGTAGTACTTATTGTTTGGTTGCTTTTCATATTTCTATACATGTATGTTGTTTCAAAGTTTTTCATTGGCTTTTATCCCAGCCATATCCTCCCTCTCCCTCCCCCTCCCCCTCCCTCCTGTCCCCTTTTGCTTTACACAAAGATGTATATATGGCTTCCTTTTTGTTGTAACTTGCCTTAGGCATATAGCCTTAGCAGCAAAGCCTGTGTGTGTGTACTTAATGCCCTAGCTTGTAAACACAACATTTCAAGAAGGGGATTGTTGCCAGATGTCATATATAACATGTGGCTCCCCAGTTAAAGAAATGAGTATTGTTAGGTTCCTATTGATTTTGCTACAAGTGTTGGGAGTGGTCAAGGTCAATTTGGGTCAACAGAGTTCAAAACCTAAAAACTTTGTCAGTTAACATCTCAGTGGACATGTACTGCAACTAGTCTATATAGTCAGCGTAATGTTCTCATTGTTTTTGGTAGGATCAAAGCTCAATGGATGTCAGCAGATGACAACATGTGAAACTTACAAAAGCAATTCATCTTAAGAACTATAACTTGGGAAAAAGTTCTCATGTTTCACTTTGAATTTTTGGATTTTTATTTTTTAAAAGCAGCAGTTACTTGTATGTCAGTGAAAAAAAGTTAAGGGAAAGTGAAGGAGTGCATCTTATTAATTTGATCAATAATTGTATTAAAACACATCATTCAGTATGTTTATCAATATTGATGTATTTTGTACTGGCTGTAAGTAGCATATGCTGTATCATGCCCCCGATGCATCTCATTCTTCATGCATATCTACATACAAATGTTGCAATCATCACATTATTCGCTCTCTCCTTTCTCACCCTGCCCCCTTTTCCCAGTTCTCATGCGAGACTTTCCTTCCATGCTGTTCTTGCCTGTACTTGTCATTGGTAGATATCGTTGTTGTGTGCTGCTGTGTACAACATCAAATGTATATATGTGTATATATATATATAAGATGTTTATTATACTCATTTGCAGTCATTTGCAGTGTTGTCTGCGCTTGTAGACTATAGCACCCAGTGTGCAGCATTTATTTATTTATTTGTTTTGCCACAAAAGTACAAAGTGGAGGGAAGTCTTCCATAAAGCTTAAAAGCTTAACAATTTGAATTACATTATGTGATATGGAAGAACAGTGTTCTTTTATGACACAGTTTACATTCTTTGCACTCTTTGATATAAATGGATATGAATGCCAGTTCCATTTGTATCACCACCTATCAACCCTCCCTTCCCCTTGTGTTATCTACATATATGTGTGTATATATAACATAAATATCATGTATTTCTGGGGGAGGGGGAGGTGTCAGATGGGTGAAGAGTTTGGTATGAACAGCATCTAGCGAAAGTGTGAAGACACAAATACAACCATTTGTACTATTCACATTTTCATTTGATAACATGTTGTTTGGTACTTTAAAGATGCATTTAGCAATTCAGCAAGGTCTGGTGAGTACCATAAGCATACTCGACTGTTGAATGGCCGATACGTTATTTACTACTTACCAATGGGATCTGCTGCTTCCATACAAAATCTCATCAGAAGTGATGACATTAAGTCATAAAAAACAAAGATTTTTTATAAAATTAAAATTTAGCTGCTTTGAATGAATACTGTAGGTTAACTTGCTGATTTAGAGCATTTTGGTTCTATTCAGCTGAGTGTGCAAAAAGGGGCAGGGGGTGGGGTGTCAAGGGGTAGGCAGGATCTTCACCCCCATCGGCAGTCTGGGGGGGAAAATGTTCAGTCAGGGTACTTTTTCAAATTCAAAAGTATTCATTAGCACCACCTTGCATTTAGACCTACTTAACAGGTGTATATTGCAGAATGCACCATTTGTAAAATGTTTTAATCCACCTACATCCAGTCCATAAGATTCCATGCTAAGATGGTAAGAAAGCATGGCAAGAGTGATGCCCAATGAGAAAATTTGCAGCTAGAAAAATGACATTGGATTTTCTCTTTGTATCCATCTTGCATTGAATATTTCTTTGCATTGAGGCAATTGGTTCATCGAACAACCACTTATTACATCGTGGAAACATATCGTCAGCCCTGTTGCTACATTAACAAAACTGAAATTAGTTTCATGAGCACTTCATGAGTTAATTTGAGTATCATGGTTGTTAAGGGGTGTGTCTAATCTTTTTATGAGGTTAACTACAGTTTTTCACGGGAGTATCACAATCGTTTCCTTTGTTTTGGTGATTTTCAGGTAATATTATAAAATGATACGCACTCTGCACAGTTTATTTTCCTTTCAACTCGCAGCTTTCACGCAAATCAACGCTAATATCTCAACACCTTATAATAAAACCCATAGTTCAAAAAAAAAAAAAAAATCCACACACGCTTCTGCATGCTTTTTCTTGGTTTTTGGTTTATTTTTCAGCTAAATAGTAAATATATGAACTATTTACAGGAGACCAAAGGCGGTGATACCCAGCAGGGTGAGCCAGTCTCTCGTTCTCCTATGTGCATCGAGTTTGGACAATACGAGGTGCAAACATGGTATTCATCACCTTATCCGCAGGAGTATGCTAGGTAAGTCATCACAGTTACAGTAGCTATTAAATATATTTAAAAGAAACAATTGTTGAATTTTTTTTTTTTTTTTTAAATCTGGAAACTTTGTTGACATGATTGATACTCAAAAGGTAAAGCTTAGATGAACTTCATACTTGATATGAGCATCATGCACCTTTCTAACCACATGATTCCCATGTGTACATTTTGTGTTAAATGTTCTCATATGAAATGTGGCTAAGAGTCCCCAAGCCTGTTGACATTTCTGATTGTCACTCCTCTATTGTGTACGGTTGTCGTGGTTAACGCTAAGAATTGCCGAATAATGTGAAAGTAAAAGCTTATTAAGTAAAGTGACTATTCCTTTTGTCCTATCGACATGGTGCTTGAGCTGTATCAACTATGTGTAGACGTCCTAAACATTGTCAATACATGTATGACATGGCCAAGCCTATGACAGCATATGAGCAAATTTGAAACCAATTGTAAATGAAACTGAATGGGTTGTCTGTCATTTGACATACCAGTGGCGAAGTTTCTTAGCTATTGCAAAATAGCATTCTTTCCTAAAAATAGTTCAAACAGTCCATTTGGATTCGGTTGCAACAAGCTGCTTTCATTTTGTGTAATTAATTCATGGAATTGAAGGTCATAGACATTTGGATGGTTTAAGCACTTGTATTACTAATAACATCTAATTGATCTATTGATGTGGACACACAGTTTTGTAGTATGCAGTTAACATATATGTAAAGTAGAGATGTTTTAAATGTGGGAGTATATTATATATATATATATATCTATATATATATATATAAATAAATATATATGTTGGGACTAGTTGAGACTAGTGGAACACTAGTAGTTGTTACTCAGTTTCACGCATTGAGCGATTATCAGACAACTCTGATGATTTATATATATATATATATATATATATACATATATATTAATATATATATAAATATATACACATAAAGATCTGAACTTCTCATCATAAGCAAATACATTTATGTTTTTTTTTTTCCTTGACAGGTTACCTCACCTTTATCTGTGTGAGTTTTGCCTAAAGTACATGAAGAGCAGAAATATCCTCCAAAGACATAGAGTAAGTTTGAAATGCTTGAAAAAATAAAACATTCATTGATCTTGAACCTATTCACATTCTGAGGTTATGTTGCCTTGGGAACTTCAGAAATGGTAATAATCAAGAAGGTGGTCAAGGGGAACTAAGTCAGTTGTGGGGGGGGGGGGTTGGGGGGGTTGGGGGGATGTAAAGGATGATATGAGATATTCATCTTGATTTATTTACTGTCCAAGAAGACATTGTGTGCTAGTAAGCTTGCACGGTTTCGTGAAAACTTACAACCGGTTTTTCTCTAGCAAAAAACCGAATCTGGCTCAAAAACCGGTTTTTTCCCCCTCCCGAATTGCATTGAAAACATCCAAATCTCGATCGCTAAGATGCGTATTTTTGAAGCTTTACCAACAGCGTGTTCAAGTATGTTCGTTCGCAGTAAATTGTTAAAAATAAGAAGAATAAATTCAAGAAATGTTACTGCCTTCATGACTCTCATTTTATAACCCACGTTAACTAAACTGAAGTAAATATGTCGAAAAGAAATGTGTTGGTAAAATTTTTTCTTAAAGTTTTAATATCACGTACACGTATCGTTTGTCTTGTGTTTACTGTACTTCACGAAGTTCAAATTCGTGTTCAGAAAAAAAATATCACGTTCATGTTAAATGTTATATTATATGTTATATTTTCGGAGATGAGGGCCGAGCGTAAACACCATTATGACCAATTGGAGATCGTAAAAAAAATGCCTTACAATATGATTCATCCAATGAAGGTACCAAATTGCACGAGGCTCTAGCCATGTTCGCGGGTGGTATCTTGGCGGTAAATAAATTTCTCTTCAAGGAGTGAAGATAATTTACCGTCTACACTTTCAAGTACAAGTTGAAAAATATCGCTGGCAAAAGCGGGATTAGGTCGGCAAAGAATATAAATTGTTAACGTTTATGTTGGAAACATGTGTTCTTCAACGCAAACGAAAAACCAACTGAGAGACGCCTTGTCTGATAACTGATAAGAAGTAATGTTTAAAGGAAACTTACAAAGAAAATAAAATCTATTGGCGTACAAAGGAGAATTGTCCCAATAGCAACATCTGTAGTTTCCAGCCATGTATGCAACATTTTTACTCCTTTAATATTCCTTGACTCAAAGCCTGACGCCAGGTGTCTCTTGTGAATAATGGACTGTGATTGTTCTAATGTTACTTGTTGCATCTTAGTTGTTAAACTCAGAGACCCCCCCCCCCGTGATTGTTCTAAAGTTACTTGTTGCATCTTAGTTGTTAAACTCAGAATCCCCCCCCCCATGATTGTTCATTGTTCTAATGTTACTTGTTGCGTCTTAGTTGTTAAACTCCCAGAACCCCCCCCCCTCCTGCGACTGTACATGTCGTATGGTATTGTGGATTGCGCAATGTACCTTTCAAGTTTTAACGTTCATTTTTTGAACACGAACTGTGATCAATGTGTTTGAAAAGATTTTCTCCATATCCTCTACTATGAAATTGAAGTTGAATAATAAGAATAAAAGAAAGAGGACAAACAGGTCGGATATAACAATTTATTTTGAACTGCATCTCGTCATTTGAGTGTGTACCTCTCACAACTACTAACGTTGGCCACCAAGGTCAGTTCAATACTACAAGGTACCTAACTGATGCACGCATATATGGGCTGCATAGCCTAATGTTAGGCCTAGCTATCTACCCTCAAGCACTGGTTATGGCGTGTGCCGATCTTGGCTGACAATGTCGTCTTTCAGAAAAGCTTTCTCTTGTTACAATTTACTTTCATATTGCAAAAAGAACAGTAAATAGGAGAAACCAAAGTCAACAAACCTTGTTTTTTCCAGTATTTGCAAATCACATTTCGGTTTTTCCGGTTTTTTCGGTTTTTCGGTTTTTTTTAAATAAAAAATAGTACCGAAATTCGGTCGGAAAAAACCGGTTTCGGTACTAAAACCGGTTTACCGTGCAAGCCTATGTGCTAGTGGTATTTCTATATCTATACCTGGTGTTCAAGTTATCTTCAGTCACTGCAATGCTTCGTTAAAGCTAAATTGTTGATGACATCTACTCCTGAGTGCTGCAGGCCTTCATGTTAATGTTTATACTTTGTTCTAAACATTCTAATAACTCAACCAAAACATGTTCTATTAAAACTTTGAATATAAACACTCAACACCATTTGTCCTTGAGAACTGTGTGAATGTATACATTGCAAAGATATCATTTGAGCTCAGACAATCTCTTGTTTTCCCCTTTTGATTTTTTGTGTTCCATCTGAGGCCATTGACCCTAGTCGTCTTTTCACTAGACTATATCGTCCAGTCACATTAAAGGGTAATTTCTCAACAGAGTGAAAAGTGGGACATATAAATACAACCTGCACTGATATCAGTGGTTTCTATTGGTCTACAGCATATATATATCAAAATTATTCGTTTGCCTAATAGTCATCCTTAAATGCAACTGATTGCTACTGTATGTTGTCCAGAAGTTAGAAGACTACGACTTATGTACCTATGCATCTGCTTTGTCAGTTTTTGACCGTTACCTCATTATCAAACCTATTCTTGTAGCATACAAAGGTTGGATCTCTGTACTCTGCACTGGTCTGTTTGCAGCTGTACATGTATATCCATAGTTACAGTATTGGTCTGATATGAATTATGAATCATAACTGTACTGTCATTGTGCAACTTTCATTGAACAGACTAAAGATCCAAAGCTTTTACCCCCATGCCCCCCCCCACCCACTCCACCCCATCTCCCACTTCCTCTCTCAACAGACAATTCTTTCATCGTAGCAACTTTTTGGTTACCAGGTGTGTAGCCAGAAATAGAAAGTAGGGAGTACAATTTGTGTCGTGGGTTTCCAGGTCTTGGCCTGAGAGAGGTGTTGAAGTAAGGATATCCCCCCACCCCCTCTCCCTCCCTCCTTTGTCAAACAATTTATATTGAGAGTGCTTATATATGCAAAACTGGTACCATCTATTCTATCTTTACAAGAAGAACAATCATCGTTCGTTTCCCATCACTGTCTGGCTGTTTAAATAATGGACAGATAGGTCACTACCTAAACCCTGTTTGCTTTACCATATTGTGACCAAACCAAATGTCCTGGTCAGTTGTGTTGAGGAGAAGATGTGGTCATCTCTTGTCCTCATTCCGTCCAGTAGTTTCTTCTCAAACCGTCCGTCTCTCTCGTTCACAGACAAAGTGCAAATGGTTCCATCCTCCGGCCAACGAGATATATAGGAAGGACAATCTATCGGTGTTCGAAGTGGACGGAAACATCAGTAAAATCTATTGTCAGAATCTATGTCTCCTGGCAAAGCTCTTCTTAGATCACAAGACCCTCTACTACGACGTGGAACCGTTCTTATTCTATGTGCTAACAGTAAACGATAGCAAAGGTTGTCACCTTGTAGGGTATTTCTCTAAGGTTAGTCCTCAACAGATCTTTGTCAATTTGCTTCTGTGGTTTCATAGATCTGGAATAATGCCTCTCTTCAAACGTCTTATTATGCATCCAATTGGGGCTTGTTGATACAAAATAAAATCAAGAGGTTGCTAGATGGGATTCTCATGATAGTAAGTCTTTTAAATACTATACCAAGAGTACCATAAATGAGTCATGGTGCAAAGACAAATCGCAAGTTGTACCACCACTAGTTGACCTAGCTGTAGGTCAATTTGCTTCTGTGGTTTCATCGATCGGAATGATGCCTCTCTTCAAAGGTCTTAAATGGATTGGGGCTTGTTGATACAAAAAAACTCAAGAGGTTGCAAGATTGGATTCTCATGATAGTAAGTCTTTTAAATATCACAAGTACCATAAAGTGTGTCCTGGTGCGAAGACAAGTCGCAAGTTGGACCACCAGTAGTTGACCTAGTTGTAACTCATTCCAGTTGCACGGTATGTAACCAGGATAGTATCAGATTCAAAGCCCCTCTCTCCTGTCATCTTTCCTGATTTCATGACTTTAAATAAAATCTCTCCCTGGTTTTGATTCCCTCAGGAGAAGCATTGCCAACAAAAATACAATGTATCATGCATCATGACCTTACCAATGTACCAAAGAAAGGGATACGGCAGGTTTCTCATCGACTTCAGTAAGTGTCAATCTACACATCTACGTTCATCTCTTCAATACTTCCTGCTCGTTCTATTTCTTTAATAGTGGATTTGCATGATAATTCTGTACCTTTTTCAAGGAGAGAAGCAAGCATAATGCCTGAGAATTTGTTCAACTTGATGCCTTAAGAAAGAAACGTCAGGCCCTCTGACTTTTACACATTTTTAAGTTTTTTGCCTTAGACGGAAAATGCAGGGGTGTATTTACATTGCTTCAAGTCTGGTAAAGAGAGTAGGTACATGTACCCAACATTGTAGTAGCAACAAGGGTATATTGAACTGCAACATTAAACATAAAAAGCAGACAATTCTAAATTGTAAAACTGTTCTTGCTTGTGATTTTGACAAGATTTGCAACCCCTGCTTTGACGTCTTCACTCATGCTAACGGGTAATAATTTACGTCTAAAGATTAAAGTTCGCTCAACCAGACTAGAATAGAATTGGACAGCTGAGCAAAAGCAAAATGTTTTTATCTGTCACGAAAAACGCTTTTCAGTTATCATTGATGGAAATCACTGCGGTTAAAATGATGCTGTACGAAATTAATTACATTGGCCATTTGCACTATAGGCTGCCTAATGATGCCATTTCCTGCCTTTTCTATTCGCCTCTTCCCTTTCGTTGAGAATGCTTGTTGTGAGAGCTTTCTGTGTTTGCTTGAGCTCAGCAGTTTGCCTGCAACATGAGCTACAAATTTGCCCTGTATAAAAGAAAGACAAAAATAAAAACACAGAAATTGATATATGCAATAAGTTGTAATCTCTGCCATAAGCAATTCAACCTTGCTATGAAGATGAATTTGCTTTTCCTGAAGAGGCTTTGAGAAGAAAGCGGAGATTATTCAAAATCCTTCTTGTTGTGCAAACAGATCTCCATGTTGCATGCTAAGATGCAGCGTGCAACCAACAATCGTTATCAGATAACAAAAGTGTGAAATTTCATCCTAGATGTAGAGTTCAAGGTGGTATCCGAATGTGTTTGGGTGAAAGAGACCTACTTTTCACTCTATGCAACAGGTATCATAGGGCATCTGTGTGCATGTCATATGGGATATTGATACCATAAAACTTAAGCAGATAAATAATTTCAACTTTTCTGACCTTAGAGAAATAGAGGCAATCATTACTGTGGTATTTTTGTGACTATTATTAGTCTCAAGTTTTGAAAGTTCCAAAGGCAGATGTAGATTTTTTTTTTATTGTTGTCAATCTTACTTTAAAAATGCAGAACCACTTTTAATGTGTGATACATGTATATTTTTTGTGCTTGTAATAGGTTACCTCTTATCAAGGAGAGAGGGGCAGACGGGTACCCCAGAGAAACCCTTATCGGACTTGGGCAAAGTCAGCTACAACTCTTATTGGAAAAGTGTCATCCTGGAGTATCTATATCGTAATCAACATTCTAAGACCATTACGGTTAAAGGTAAGGACACCTTCCCCCACAGCAGTTGTAGGATTAGCAATCCAGCCATGGACTTGTTCACAGGAATGTTTTAAAGCAACTAAAAATGTGGAACGTCCCAAATATTTGCGTTTTTTGGTACAGATCATGCGAAGTATCTCTTTCCCTCAGATACACAGTGAAGATTAATTCTCAACCTATAAACTAGATCATCTGTAGTATCTATTCCCTTACGTGACAATTCACTGGATGTAACAGCATTATCATCACATAGTAACATGGTAACGGTCTTCATGTTAGGAGAAGAGGGTTGAGAGTTTGAGTCGTTTTGGATTTTCCTCACCGGGCTGTATTTTTCTTAAAAAGCACCCCCGATGTCACTATATAGTTTATTCAGTGTAACATAACTTAAAAGTCTCCCAAGCATTGTTTTCTTCCTTGACTAGGCTAGTTTGTGTCTGACACATAACACACTGAGCCAACACAATTATTATTGAGGACAAAGTATATATTTAGAAGTGAATCATAACCTGAATAGTGGTTATCAACAGTGGCATGTTGATTACAACCCGAGCAAAGGAGAGGTTATATAAGGACTGGATAGCTCAGTTTGTACAGGAGTACAAGAGTTTGTAGAGACTTGTATATCCTCAGTTCACCGGCTGAAATCCCATTCCAGCCGATACTTTTCATCGTTCCTCAATATCTATAAATTATGTTATTGGTTTGCATCATTAATGTGAGAACATACATTTGAGACGTATAAAAACAGAAAAAACATTGTGAACCTAACCATAGGTATTTTCATAACGGTTATACATCATCAGGGGGGTAGGAAGCTTCCAAAAAGTTGGGGGGGGGAACAACATCAGAGGGGCACTTTCTCATACCACAACCACCACTCGTTTTGCTATAAACTGATATGATGTGAGATGTGTTAGTATGCTATCAATACTATTTATTGAGATTGTTTATTGTTAACTGTGCTACAAAAAGATATGGGATGCCATTATAAAAATAGCATGTACAGACTAAAAATAAATAATTAAAATAAAATATTAAAATAAACAAAGGCTTAAGATATCCAAAAGACAGTTCTTCATCAAAGGGGGACATTTTATTTGCCAGTAGGGCACATTGCTATTTTGGAAAAAGTGGGAGGGGCACATGCCCCCAGTGCCCCCTTGGCTCCTACCCCCCTGTACATCACCTAGTCCATTTGACATGTATGTAAGATGTGGACAGAGGTATTCAAGTTAACAATTATATATGCCAGGATGGTTAGGTTTTGTTTCTCTGTTATCATTCTTTTCAATCTTTTAAGAACATAAATTTATGCGCATTCTTTTCAGAGAATGGTCTCCTTGAGGTGAATGATAGCTATGTCCTCACTATACCGATCTACGAATACACCTCGAAATGTCATATTTTTCAATACGACAGCCTCATGTTGGAAAGCTAGTACTAGATGATATTTATGTGCTGTTTTTGTTTGTCGTCCTTTTCCTTTTGTAGCAATCAGCAGAGCGACCGGAATGTGGCCGCACGACATAGCATCTACCTTACAAACTCTAAATATGATAGGTTTAAATGGAGACAAGTAAGTTCACGATCTTTGTATGCGGTAGTCAGTTGCTTACCTTATAGCAGCTACCGTACAAATTCTTGATACGATAGGGGTTAAATGGAGACGAGTTAAGTTAGTCTTCATTCTTGTACACGATAGAAGAGTCTTTGCTTTCATTGTGGAGGTTAGTACTGTAGAACAGAGCTGTGGTTATAACAACTTACTTGATGTAGTCTCTGGTAGTCCATCCCGATGTTGTCACACAACAGTGTTGTACAAGGAACTTGCACACAGAATTCCAGGGCTTCTTATTGAGCTTGGTCGTTGGAGCATGCAGTCACTTAAGATTGAGTGAGAGTGCATTCAATGCTGCTTGAGTTAGGGTTATTGAGTATCATGTGAATGTCAATGTCACTACAGTGAATGGTAAAGTGACTTTTGTCACCTTGTACAGTATAGAAAACATTCACCGCTGTAACAAGTCATTTAAAGTATAGCACTTATTGGATGATAGGTTTTATTTTTAACATAACATATTTGTGAAATAGAAAATTGCACATACAGCATTGTAACAAACAGTGGGGGTAAAAATTTGTTGAAAGGGCAGGGCAGGCAAGAAGAGGGAGGGGGGGGTCGGGCTGCCCTGTCAAACAGCAAGTCTAAGGTACTGGGCCATCTGCCATATATCTTGTGTAGAACATTCACAAGTATAGACAGTGATACAATCGCATTTTTACAACTACACTAGTTAAAAGAGGTCGTACAATTAATGCAATTGGAGTTCAATCGGGACGCAAGCTTTCTTTACGGGACGCAAACTTTTGGGGGGGGGGCTTGCATCCCTGGGATGCAAATTGTTTTCTCTAGTTACATTACTGACATAGATTGGAATTTGCACAGTCCAATAAATTTAGAATTTAGAAGTATGAGAAATTCAATAAACCGACTGCAACCAACTATGATAACTCCTATTCACCATTACTCAGCAGAGTGGTCCTGAAAATAAGAACCAAAGTCTTATGGAAGCACATGGAGAAGCTGGAGAAATTTAAGGAGAAAAGGCTGGACTTGGATCAAGATAGTCTGAGGTGGACACCACTAGTGGTCAGTGGCAGTGCGGTCCTAGAGGAGGAGTTGGAGGTCAAGAGAGAGGTATTTTAAAGCAACTGTCCTTGTTGGCAAAGAAGAGCAGAATACTGTAAAGTTAAGGTTGGGGAAGGGGGAGGGGGTGGGGATAGAATAGGCAGTGAATGATGCAAGATTGTATGTTTGGGTGAAGGATGCACTGCTTTTGACACCCCACAGATGTACAACATGTTCTGCATACTAGAAATTGGCAAAAATTAAAAGTTCAAAATCAAACAAAGCCCTGACATGTCTTGACATGAAGATAGCAAATCAGTAAAAAGTGATAACGTCTTTTTGTTCAGATAAGTAACTGATTGATGGTCTTGCTGGAAATAAAGAACTCTGGATGGTGTAAAAAGAAGAAAAATTGAGTTCAAAGATAATTCTGCCCTTCTTCCTGTTGGCTATTGTGCATTGCAGTACAAGAAAGTTGCAGTGCCAATCCAATAATGTATTCTGTTACTTTCCAATGGAACATCGTCATTTAGAAGTTTGCACATAATCTGGCTAATGCCGAACTTAGAAAGTCACCATGAACTCTGTAAACAGGGAATACTTTGTCCAGTATTGCATAGCAAAATACTCAGCAAAGATGGTTTAAATGGCTACACAAGTCCAAAGATTTATAGCAGGGTTTTTTTTACACAGAATCCGTAGTATATTATAAGGCAAATGCTTCAGAGCTCTCAAAACTGCTAAACAATAGTTGAATAAGGGGTTAATAAACGGTCTAGCGTGCGTTACTCACAGGATTAATGCACGATCGGGGGATAATGCAAGCGATGCACGAGGGCGGAGCCCGAGTGCATCCAGCGATAGCATTAACACCCGGAGTGCATTAATCATGTGAGGAACGCACGCTAGACCGTTGATTAACCCCGTTCATTCATACACTACCATTTGTGTGGGGGAAAAATCATAAAACAAAACATTTTTGGTTACATATAACCAAAGATTTATTAAAGTGATGCCCCGTAATTTTACCGTGCGTTACTCACAGGATTAACCACGGTCAGCTGACCTGAATGGACCAATAGGATTTAGGAATCTTTACTAAGTATGAATGAACACTATATTATTGCCCGGTAATTGCAAGGAACATTGCGGTTTGCATTTGGTACAATCAAAATTAAAAATTTTTAATGAAGTGAGCATTAACGATTATTTCTGATATAATGTATTTATCTGTGACAGATGTTGCACGGAACATTGCCGTTTCGCAATTGGTAAAATTAAAATTTTTAATGAGTGAGCATTAACGATTATTTCTGATATAATGTATTTATCTGTGACAGATGTTGTTGACATAGTCATCTTTCAGTGGTTCATATGATATGGAAGTAAATTCCGGTTTCGTCTCCTCGTCAGATATTGGTTGGATCAGATGAGGAGCTGAGAAATAAGTTTATTGAACCACGTTCCTCAAAGTCGTTCCAGACGTTGAAGAAGTTAGATGTTTAATTGTCACATTGCTTCCGATACTGAAATTGATCAACAACTGTAATGGCAACTTGATGTATTTTTGTCCTTCAAGTTTGTCACCTCTTCTCTCCCCCATCCCCCCCCCACCCTGTACTTAAACATTTACGGAGATAATAGTCAGAAAATTGCTGTAGAATCGTAGCAAAATAGCTGGCGGGTAGGTTAGTCGAGAATGGTCTTCTGTCCTTCACAAAGCTGTACAGTAATTCTATGACCATTCAGGACTTAAGTTTTCATGACTTCCAAAACTTGACCTATCATACCATTTTCTCATTTTTTGCCTGATGACAGGTACAAAAGATGGGAACTTTAATGAGTGACATGGCCAAAGATGGTATGGCCCCACCGGATCTTTTCAGTGATCTACCCATCGTCAGAGCACCACCACCAAAGAAGGTTAGTTCTTCTCCCCCCCCCCTCCCTTTTTTTCTTTTTGTCATGTCAATATAGATGAAAGAAGCAATGGGGGATGTTAATATTGACCAATCAGGGAGAGATATAGTGGTTCTCTTCAGTTGTGTTACAAAAAAAGATTCGTTTGGGTCGGGCACATGCAAACTCGATCCGTAGATGTGAATGGTCTTGAAACCAGCACAAACTATGCCGCACAAACACACTGCTGTGATTAGTTATAGTATACAAAAGAAAAATTGCAAAGAGCCCCAATAACAATCTGTGTGGGGTCTGAAAATAAATTGGTGACTGGATAATAGCGAAGCTGCAAAAACATTTTGAACAGGTAGGCACTTGTGTGACTTACAAAAATGTCATTGGAGTAGCTAGTAGCTTGTAGGAAGGCAGTAGCTAGTTTGAGTCTAGGTTAAATGGTGTGCAGTGTGCTGAGAGCAACAGGATATATCTGAAGTAGTTTTTGAAGAGGAAAAGAAGCTCATGAGTTATATTTACGTAAGGGAAATGTCTTCAGCATTATCTTGTTCATCTTCGTAAGAAGCAAAGGAAGTGAAACAAACAAAGGACACATTTGACTCCTTTAATTTGACAAGCTGGTCATAGGGGTGTAGGTCAGTCAAAGGTGGGGTTTTCTACATGTTCTTTAACATCAATATTGTCATTTTCTGTAAGCGTTGGGTCATGCTCTAAGGGTTCATATAGAGTATGATAAAACTCTTTATAAAATAATATTTTTCTATAATACTAATAAAAATCATTCCATCATTCGGTCACCCTGTCATCCCATGAACCCTCGGTCATACTCATAAGATTTTGTTAAGTTTCATGGGCTAGTTTTTGTTTTGTTGGTTGTTAATGGTCATTTTTCGGTCAATATTGGACGTCACACTTTGAAAACACTGTAAACAGCATAGCTCAACAAGCAGAGCTTGAATTAAACTTCATACATAGTGTTCAGTCCCCCTTGATTTAATAATACAGTTTACCTATGAATCGTTGGATTGAAGTCAGTTGTCATGTTATGTCAATGGGAATGGCCCGGGGGGGGGAGGGGGTGGGAATGGGGGATGCTGTGAAAAGTTGCAACTCTTACAAATGTGTATTTCAGAAGGTTGGTTCATGCAAAGCTAATAACTGTATTGTTTTGGTGGATAACAACAGTCATTTGAAGTTATTACAGAGGTCAAACCAGTCTTGGCCTTCAGTTTATCCAGGTAGGAAAGGGACGTACAAATCCTTTGGACAAAACCATAGTGCAAGACAAAATATAGAATTTGCTGTTGCTCTGGCGTCCTTCATTAGTT
Source organism: Apostichopus japonicus (assembly GCF_037975245.1). Classification (NCBI taxonomy): domain Eukaryota; kingdom Metazoa; phylum Echinodermata; class Holothuroidea; order Aspidochirotida; family Stichopodidae; genus Apostichopus; species Apostichopus japonicus. The sequence goes on along the minus strand of NC_092566.1, from coordinate 10,116,508 downwards.
GGCGGCAGTGAATGAGTTGTACACAGAAGCAATTTCATATCCTCCAGTAAGAGGAAATGATATCTGTTTATTTTTTAGCTAAAAGCACTTTCCCATTCATGGCCCCCAATGCTACAGCATCCCTGCTCTTTAGCAACAATATTTTTTCTCTGCGTGTTTGTATTTGAAACTGAGATGGCTTTTAAGGTGGCATGGGTTAAAATATAAACAGAAGCACTCACAGAAGCCTTTTCAATTATGGCTCCTTGCGAGCAAATGGACGTGTGAGAGTATTAACTTGTATCGATGCCCTAGATAGGTTGTGGCGCGGAAACCATGAAATTTAAGGCCTGATTATGTTAGATAGCTATCAACACAGAAAATGGAACAGACATTAATGCATAATAACAAGACATACTTTCATAACACTTAACCTGAAGTACTCTTGCTTCCTGAGAAAACACTTAGAATTGCCATCCTTTGATAACAGAGTGATTTTCACGATGATCCTATCCTGTGGTTGTACTTATTAGACCTTCCTTTGCAAAATAAAACAAAAACTTAAAGATTGTTTTTTTTTTTTTATTCCAAGCTGGTAAACATTTAAAGAAGTTTTTGAAGTTATGCTCTCATAGTCCTATGTCTACTCTTTATGGGTCGTTAAAACTTTAATCTTGTATTCTAAAACGTCTTCTAAAGTGCAAAGTGAGACCTGCAAATGTCAAAAGCTATTTGATTGGAATTCATTATTATGCCTTCACTTTTTTGTTCTGTGTTCTGTCGTTAACCTCTATGTTTGAGCCTTTTGTATTGCCATGCATGCAAAGTGTGGTTTTTAAAATGGACAATATCTAGACCGATGATAAATCGTATTGCCTTAGATGTCGAACTTTCCAGGAGTATCGCATTGCATATTCATTTTATGAATATGCAGTATGCAAGTCATTCAACATTCATTCCTCAGTATAAAGTTGATGAGGTCGAGCATCAATGGATTAGATCAATATTGTTTGCTCTAGAAATTAATGTATCCTCCATACAAAATGTACTACTTGTTAATCCTATAGCAGGGTGCACTTAAAGCAAAACAGGTCACATGTTATGCCTTTTGAGATCATTTTTAAACCGCTTACCGTGTGTAAGAGTTCATTTATAATTTTTTTGGGGTCTCACGTTTAACGAAGAGAGATAAACGAAAGCATGAGGGAAGGGGTAGCAATAGTTCCTTAATCCCTGACAATGTTTCCTCCTCATTTTGGTCATGTTGTTGATGTTGAGCAAATCTTTGTCCCTCCATACCCCCTAACAGCTGCCTGCCTTACACCAACTGCAGAAGGAGTGCAGTGAGAGTGCTGAAATATCGCCCCCAGAATTAACCAAGGAGGTTAGAGCGTCAGCTTTGTGTACCTTTGTTGTATCTCTTTCCGGGCTTTGTACATGGTGGTGGTAGATTTGAAACCACAGCTTTTGGACTTTTTATCATCACGTGTCTCCAACACATTTCTTCTGTATTTATTGATAAAGATCTAAAAAAACTTTAAAACAAATTTTAAAGCAAAGAAAAACAAAAGAGACAGGATGGGAAATATCATTATTAAAAATGATATTTGCTACCACTGTTTGAATTTTTTTCTCATTGTTCAGAAATTTAATTTTGTTTTTTCTTCAATCTTCAATGTGGAGAAAACTAAAAAGAGAAAAAAAAACCGAATGTCAGAGAGACCAAAAGTGGATTTCAAACACATCATGTATGACGCCTGCTTTTCCCCCCCTCTGTTCTTTGCATGCGTCTCCCTGTTGGTGTGCGGGTCTCATTGGCTGCCTGCAGAGGGCATCATGTCGCTTACATTAACTGCACGTGGTTTAGTAGTTTTTTACAGATTTTAGCACCTTCTCGATGTGCCCGTGGTTTTCATTCTCTGTGACTGTAGAGCACATTATGTTCAGATTAATTAATTGCTTGTACATGGTGTGTTAGAATGTCAGCAGAATCTTCATTTTGTTTCCAACTTTTTCCATATTTTTTCTTTTTCCACCTGTTCACTTGTTTAACCTGCACTTTGATGCATCTTGATAGCATTGTTTTTGTGGACAATTTAACCCCAACAGCTGTCCAGTTTTGGTGCCCACACAACTTTGTAGTTAGTGAGTGTCAATGACAAGAACTAATCCTTTTCATTTTTCTTTGATTCTTTTTAGTTAGTCACTGCTCATAGCTTTAGCCAAATCAACTTTTTTTTCTTCTTTTTTGTGCGTTTGGTGATCGTCGTAAATATCAAACCTTTTCGAGTATTATCCATTGAACTGAGATTGTAATTGATCCAAGGAAGACTTCAAGCCTGGAGTATTTCACCAAGTGAAGGTTAATACTGAGGAAGTAATTTTGGTTTTATCCCTCCATATTTCTTCCCCCAGACATTTTTTTCATATTATATTTATTTATATCATGCATAAAACCGCAGCATATTGGAAATCTCCAAAAGTTGACTGGTCAAGTAAACAAACTCAAATTTCAAATAGTTCTTCCCTTACCCCTGACCAGTTGATATAAAAAAAACAAGAGCAGCAGGAATGTTGATTTTTTTCGAGGAATTTAATCATCGTTTGTGGACTAGTAGCAAAGAGCTGTCGGATGTATATGAAGCTCTACCTGACTCCTGGCGACTTTTGCAGTATGATGACATTCCTGTAACAGATTTAAAATTGTTCTTCCAGTTATGGAGGAAAGCAGAGGAGGAATGCTTCCAAAATATGTCAGTGAAAATTTTGTTAAGGATTTTTCTGGTTTTGTGTCCATGAAAAGAACTCTGACCAATATATATATACTGTAGAAGAGATGTGTAGTTTGGTGAATAGTGCACAAGCTTTTAGGGGGGAGGGGGTGTTTCCACTTTATTATATTACCTATTTGGGGTACTTAGTTACATTGCAATCTGAAATTTGATGTAAACAACTGGTTGTCTATCGGACGACTATCCATAGCTGATTTTGGTTGTCAGAAATGAAATTTGGTTGTCTTGGACGCCCAGACTACTGTTGTCTTGGTAACACTTGCAATTTTGTAGCTACAACCTTAACTGTCTAGTACCTGACAGTGTGTTACTACATGGTGATCAAGCAGTCCTACCATACTGTCTTACTCAGGACAGTTGCAGTGTCTTCTAGCTACTCCTACTCACCCCCCTCCCCTCCACTCTCTCCCCTCCCCTCCTCTGCCCTCCCCTCCCTCAAATGGCAGTATCATTATCAGGATGCATTTTCTGAGAATTCTTTAGGAATTTTGTAGTTTTTACCTTTTAGGACACTTTTGTGTGTATTTTGGTTAACTTTGTATGCTATTGTATGTTTGTTTAAATCTTCTTTGACACTCCTAGACCCCCCCCCCCCCAGCCCGAGTCAAATTTCGATTCAAAGAATGAAGAAAACATACAAATTCTGAAAAATTTGGATTTGCTTTATGCAGGTGAAAATAGCAAATTTGAAAAGGATTTTGGCAAGTTTGTAGCATGAAATGGAATCATTACTTGCTCCTTATTAGATGAAAAGAAATATGTAAGAGGAGAATGCATAATTTGCTATTTCATTTGCAATCTCATTTTGAGTAATATTTAGTAGGTCGGGCAAGCTGGAAAGAAGCTGACGATCAAACACCAAAAACAAAAATTCTTTTCATTCTGTATTACCTCTGCACTGTAACGGGGATGTTCTTCAGATATTTGAATAAAGGCCAATTATGCTTAACATACTGATATTCCATAAAATACCCTCATCCTCATCCCCCCCCCCTTCATTTGTAAACTAACTTGAGTTTTAAGGACAGAGCATAAACTACTATGATTTAAAAGGCAAGTATCTTGAAACGTTACAAAGTTATGGAAATGTGACCTGCACTACAAGCTTTCATTTGTTGCAGGACTACCACATATATAAAAATTATGGCCTGACTACTCTGCTTTGCAAAAGCATCCTTCAACTTTTTGTGTTTTGCTTCCCAGTTAAGTCTTTCCTTTTCAGCATTTTGATGGACTTGACCCTCAAAAACCTAATAACTTAAGAACCACTTTGCGTTGCACTGTTTTGACTTGATATCACCCATTGCATGACTGTATCTTGTGTCCTTCTTGTGCGGAAGAAATGGGAATTTTTGCAATTTGATGAAAACTTCCAAAATAAGAAAATACAGTGCATATTTTAGTTTACATGCACATCGATACTCTGGTAGAAGGAAATATTGCTTGAAGGTCTTGTCTTTCTCTGTAGAGCTCTCGAAGAGAGAGACTAACGTGAGTTTTATGGAAGGATCTTCTTCAAAGACAAACCGACAGAGTGTAGTAAAGGCGAAGAGATGCACCTTGCCGTCACTTTAGCAGTAACATGCTGGACAACACATAAAGCACTTAGCCAAAACAAACACTGCAGCAATACTGTATCAATATCAAACAATAGAGATGATCTGTGCAGACCAGCAGTGCCTATTGTGTGAAACTGCAGAGAACAAAAGGTTTATTGTCCTATGCAGCCTGACTACAGTGATGCTGCAGCCTTTCTCAGTGTGCTTCATTTGAAACAGTGCATATAAATCTAATTGTGCAGGTACAGATGAGCAGAAAAACAAAAAGTTTGATTATCTTGTTAGCCGTAGAAGAAGATCCTACCAGGATTGAAACTCACACTATATATATATAAATATAGATTTATATGTATCGATATATATATATTAATATATATATGTATGTATATGTATGTATGTATATATATATATATATATATATAGATTTATATATATATATATATATATATATATGTATGTATACATATATATATAGATATATATTTATATGTATGTATATATATATATATATATAATGTATGTGTATATATATATACTATGTATGTATGAATATATATATATATTTATATATATATATATATAGATATATATATATATATATATATATATAGATATATATATATAGATATATATAGGTATATGTTTATATGTATAGATATTTTAAAGTACACAGGATGTTTTACTGCATAAGTAGGATGTTTACAGTTTTCTCCTACGTTTGGGTTTTCATCTTTTAGGGGATTTAAAGAACATATATTCGATTCTGTTCACACCATCATAAGCTGTTTGTTGCAACTTATTGCAGCTTTCTGAGGGCTATTTCCTATTTGATACTAGAAGTCCTAGTAAGAATGTTGATCATGATTTTTACTTATGAAGTTTCATTTCAAATAATGAAGTATTGCAGTTTTGCATGTGATTTTTCATACAGATACGACCAAAACATCTGTACAACAACAGTTTGAGAAAGAAACAAATTAATAAGTTACTCCCTCATTAAACTTCTCATGGGTGAAAACAGACAAGTGGCAGGATGTCTAGTGTGATCAATTGTGATATGTCTTGTTTCTAATTTTTGGTTTCTAATTATGAGAACATTTTAATTTTTTTGTCTCAGGTTTACTCGGGGAGGAAACGGAACAGGAAGAGGAGACAGATCCCAGTGCTGGAATCGGCTGTCCAAGAACCAGAGTCCAAACGACAGAAGACTGACGAAAACGAAAACGAGACGAGTGCAACAACTACCGCCAAGGTATCTGAGCCCACCTTGGCAGCGATTGTTACTCACGAAGAGAAAGGGTTGAAAGCAAGTGCTAAGAAAGAAGACACAGATGCCTCGCACTCTGAGGTGAAGAAGAGTGTGGTGGTCAAAGACCTGAGGCGCTCGCTTCGTAGTTTTACAGGGAACGTGAACAACCTGGAATCCCAAAACACACCGCTGGCAAAGGAGGTGAAAGCCAGCAAACCAGTAGGGAGGCCAAAAAACGTCACGCCCGCTTACCCCGTCAAGGAATATAAAAAATTGGGGCGGCCAGCTGGGGTTAAGCGGGCTACAACTGAGGGAGGGTCACCCGTAAAAGTTATCAGGAGGCGACGAAGGTGGAAGAAGACGGCAGTGTGGGAGAGGAAGAAGAAATACAAGCCGAAGAAACCAGTGTTAAGGCCTTTGGTTCAGAGTAGTAGTAATGAAGTTGTTAGTAAGGGGATTGGGGAAGGAGGGGAGATTCATACCTTTGGGTGTACCTCTGGCACCCAGGTCGCTCATATCAATCCATTTTGTGCTAGTACTGAAAATGCAGCTGATTTAAAGCAGGCCTTCACAAACCATCTGAAGGAGACCGAGAGTGCTCAGCAGGGAGATAACAGAAAGATCAACCATTCCGGTTTCCACTCAAACAGTTCGGACAGCGACGAGGAAAGGAACGACAACAAGGTGGACGACACAGTGTCGGACATCGAGCAAGTCAGGAGATCCGCCGATGACAACATCGACGACGACTTCAAGGCCGAGAAGATCGAGAAACTGACTTGCTTTGGCAATGACTACAGAGATCATCATTCAGATACAGACAGCAATCACGATAGCGGTGATGATAGCAGAGGAGAGCTGTCGGATGATGAACACGAGACATCGGACGAAGACGAGGATGACGACGACGAAGATGATGATGAAGGGATGATGGACCACCAGAGGCAGGTGATGCTTCCTCTCTGTAAACAGAACTGCTCGGTAGAGAAAGAGAAGGAAACGTTAACGGACAGCGAGGAAGAAGATCAGGATGTGGTGGAAGTCGCGAGAGAGCGTGTGGACGATAGGAGGAGGAAAAAGGAAGAGAGCGAAGCAAGTAGTGATGGGGACACCAAAACCAGTGTGAAGGATGACAATGAGAGCTCTGAGAATGGAGAGAGTGGGGGAGAAGAAGAAGCTAAAGATGAGGAGGCTGAAGCCAGTCTTGTTCAAAGGGAAGATCAAGCAATAGTGGAGAAGGAAAAGGTCTCCGGGCCACAGATTGAAGCTCCAGCCCCTCAGCTGTCTGAGTCAGAATCATCTGACGATGATAGTGTTTTGGTCGAAGACAAGCCTGAAGAGTCAAAGGTTCACGAGGACCATGCTAATGAGGATGAGGAGACGACTGGGAAGCTTGAGAATGAAGACAGGAAAGATCACACGGAAGGGAAAGAGATTCCAAAAGAGGAGAAATCTGAAGAGGGAGGCTTGGCAGATGCAGCAGCTTCTGCAGTCGTTTTGCCAGACGACGATAAACGTTCCCCTAAAGAAGTGATTAACCTGTCTGATGACTCGTCCGATGAAGCCTCAGAAAAATCAGAGGAGGCAGAGGATATCATTAACAGTGATCATGAGGAAATCAAGGAGAAAGTACCACAGGACGGTGATGAGAAACCAAACCACCGGGAAGAACAAGATGCCAAGGAGAGGGAAGACATTGCAGAAGAAGTTAGGAAAGATGAAGAAATGACCAGTGACATTGAAGAGCCAAAGTCAATCGAAGAAGAATGCCTAGAAACAGCAGAGGCTGTTGAATCTATATCCTATGATCGTCCTCCCCCTGCTCCTAAGCCACCATCAGTATATGACAGTGAGGAGGATGAAATAGAAGGTGATGTCGATGGTGAAGTCACCGACAACAACCTGGAGAATGGCGACGACCAGCACTCTGAGACAAGCTGGACAACGGCCGTAGAGCCGCCTCCTGTCATGAATCAGGCGGATCGAGAGACCAAAGAAGCCGTGGAGGGTCTGCAATCATTAGATGAGACCGAAAGCCACCATCCTGCTCCCCGGGAAGCGACAGCTCGGGATTCATCAGGGGATAGCGGGCAGGAGGACGAAAGTGAAGACACCAAAGGATATACAGGTCACGACAAAAGCCATCAAGAGAAATCTTCTTCCAGTCCGCCGCAAGCTGCTGCTGATGAAGTTGAAGAGATAATGCCACAGAGAGGTGGTGATGTGATCAGGGACAAGGTAGTAGAAGTTGTCGAGAGTCCAAGCAAACCAGCAGCTACAGGAGAAGGAGGAGAGGCAGGACTTGCTGAAGAGGAAAACATGCCAAAGGATGAAGAGGTAACTGCCATCATTCAGCCAAATATTTCAGTGTCGACAACAGACATCGGCAGTCCAGCAGCAAAGGAGTCTATTGCTTCAGAAACTGTCCAAATGATTGAGGAGGAGGATCAACCCAGTCCCACAATATCTAAAGAGTCTGATAATTTTGTTCCACCAGGACCAGTCACTGCCAGAGGCCATATGCCTGCTCAGGTTCGAAGAAACAGTTCTCAATCCTCCTCAACTGTTAAGAGCCCAAATATGAATCCCTTAGTAGAGTCAGTGACTACTACATCCCCAGGTGTCATGGTCAGCTCAGAGAGGCCAGTGGAGCAACCGATGCCAAGCGGCCCAGTGAGCGGGTCTCCTCTGAACCATACACTGCAGAGTATGAACCAACTTCCTATGAACCAGGGTTCCATCAACCTGAACCAAGGTTCAACAGAGATGAATGTCACTGCTGGCCATCTCACCCAGACGGTGGTCAGCATTAACCAATCCCAAAGCAGTATGGGGCCACACAGTGCAGGTAGTTCCGCCGGACAGGGCAACATCGGTGTGGTGCAGCACGGTAACGAGATGACACCCAGTCTGGGCCAGCATGGACCGGAACTGGGTCCAATGGACGGTGGCGGTCAGGGCTGGGACCAGTCCGGTATGACGACTCCGATGCAGAACACATTGCAGGAACCGATGGCCAACTACCAGTCGGCGCAGATGCCTCAAACCTCGACCAATCCAGACGGTTACAGTTGCATGGGGACGACCAACTCCATGTACCCCTGCAGCATGACTCCTGCAGCTCGCTACCACCACAGGAACAGGTGCATGGAAATTGCAGAACCCATGATGGCGGCCAATGCTCAGGCTTACATGGACGAATGCAGTTTCCAGACACAGGGGAACGTCAGTGGTGAGTATCCTCAGAGCCAGATGCAGAGCGGGAGTGCCGGCATGAGCGGTGGTGATTATAGCACCCAGATGGCAACCCCTATGGATAATACCACAGGATGTAGTCCAGGGATCGCCAGTCAACAACAGGTATGCAGTCCCCCCGTCAACCCTAGCCCTCAGTCCTGTGGACAAACCATGAACCATAATGTCTCCAATGTCAGCCCTCACATGACTGGACTGAACAGCCCGCAGCTTAACATGAGCATGAACAGTCCACATCAAGTGAATAATATCCAGAGTCCAGCTGCCCCTGGCTGTAGCCCCTCTGTCAGTAGCCACGGTGCAATGTGCAGTCCACAGATGAATACTCAGACACCCAGTCCAATGCAGGTCGGTAACGTGAACATGGCGCCCTGCGGCAACACGCTGGTGGCAGCTTCAGCATGCAGCCCAGTGGTCAACAATGCCCCTGTCCATAGTCCAGCCCTGCAAATGAGGAGTCCTCAGCAGATGAATGGTCCCGCAGTTCAGAGTCCTCAGATGAGCAGTCCTCAGGTGTGTTCCCCGGGGGTCAGCGGCCAGTGTAGCATGCAGCCTCCGCTCAATTCACCGTCTCGTACTAACAGTAATAGTTCCATCAGCGGATCTTACAAGGCAGGGTCCAAATCAAAGAAGAACCCATCTAGTCTCGCCAAACTGCAGCAACTGACCAACGATATCCTGCCTAATCAACCCATGCAAGTCCCCCGGTCCCCTAAGCCAACGGCTAACCTGACTCCACCCCAGATTCCCACACCGTCTTCACCGGTGGAAACCCAGCCGGTGGCTGTAGCAGCTCGCAGACAGAGGGCTGGGTCCGCCTCCCAGATGATGGCACGAAGAACTCCACCGGCCCAGAAACGGGCGATGCCGTACCCTCGTCAAGCCCAGAGCGTACCCCCTCAGATGCAGCACTTTGACCCTAACTTTCAGTTTATGAGCATGACGCCTCACCATCAGACCCACCCGATGACGTACCAGTACGCCCATCATAACCGGCAGCCGACGACAGCCCACCCGCCCATGCACGTGGGACACCCTGCACGGCGGTACAAGCCCCACTTCCCGCCGAGTCCAACACCGAGCTTTGAGCAGCACCATCACCACTCGGAGATGATGCAACATTATCAGACGCCGAGGCAGTTTGACTGTCTACCCTACGGCGCGCCGACGCCACCCATGAACGGGTACATGTCTCAACCGATGGTACCCGAGAGTTACGGCCACCCTCAAGCACCTCAGTTCATGGAGACCATGCCGATGCACATGGGTATGATGACACCACCTCAACCTGGTATGAGCCCTAACCAGTACCCTGCCAGAGGTTTCTATAGTGGGTATAGTCTATCACAAATGGGAGGCCAACACATGATAACCAGATGACCTCGTTGTGTTTTAGTTTTAGATACTTTGAATTAAGTTTCGAGAGAGCTACAAGAGCTTCGTAGAATATCCAAAAAGTCGTTGCTGGTATTTCCCAAAAGTTCTCTAGTCAGATGAGTAGATCGTAATCCTAGAAGTACATTGTTTTTGCTTTGCTTAATGGTATGCAAGGGTGACATAATTGTTCCTTTGCTTTGTTACCGCCCTTAACTTGTAGTGGAATCAAGACCTATACTTTTCAGTTAAACATGCAGTTAATCATTAGTAAACACAGACCTTTCGTGAGATGTAAAATTCACGTTTTAAGAGGGGTTTTGTCCATGAGTTATACTGTTATAATCATTCTCCACATGGATAGTAGTTGTCAAGACATGACTTTTAAAACAAGGGAGTGGTTTTACTATTAACAGTCAACTCTGCTATTCTGCCATGCCAAGTTTTATAATCCAGACAAACCTTCTTTTTTTTTTTTGGCTAGCGATGCCCTATTTGAAGACAGAAATGACAGTCTACAAATTAGCACTTACAAAGTAACAAGAGAAAAATTCAAAACTTATTAAAATTTAGCAAAGTTTGTATATTTGTGCAGATTAAGTGGTCTTTTTTTCTTTTTTTTTAAATTTGTGCAGTGCTGAATCTGAGAATGATAAAAAAAAAATGAAATGTTTTGTAATTTCCTAATCAAAATACAAATTACACATTGATTAGTAGCTGTGAGGGATGTATCTTTATAGTGAATATTTGATTTAATTTTCCCTGTATTTAAAAGTGTATTTATCTCATCAAGTCAATTTTTCATCAGATTTGAGTCAATTAATAGAGTACATACCACCCTTCCCCCGCCCCCAACTTTTCTGATAGTAACATTTTTTTTTACTTGACCAAAACCAATTTTTCAAGGCAAAAAATATGTGTTACTGTTATTTGGTAGAATGAGCAAAACTTACTGCATAATTGGAAGGGTATTAATTGTTTCAGGCTCAGGGAATCATAGAAGAGTGTGGGGGAGGAGTGGGGGTGGGGGGAGGGGTGGAAATAGATGCAAGCTGGAAGATTCCCTCTACCGATTCCACAAGTTTTCATTCATGAAATATCCACCACCCCTGATCACATCTTGAAAGCTCAATGTTTTGCAAGTTTTGTTGCTATCAAAGATAACCATTAACTTTATTAGAATCAGATGTACAAAAAAAATAGAAATGGTGTGTGTGTTATTTAGGTATGCAAATTAATGTAGTCTGTATTTGAAAGAATCTGCAAACTATGAGGTTGTTGCAATAGAGGGGATTTGAACCACTACACATGATTGGAAGTAATGTCCCAAAGCAATGTGAATAGCCATAGGCATTACCAGAAGGTCTACAGAACCACAATAGGTAACACCAGTGTGTGGCTATTGTACATAACCACAATAGGTAACACCAGTGTGTGGCTATTGTACATAACCACAATAGGTAACAACAGTGTGTGGCTATTGTACATAACCACAACAGGTAACAACAGTGTGTGGCTATTGTACATAACCACAACAGGTAACAACAGTGTGTGGCTATTGTACATAATAGGTAACACCAGTGTGTTGCTATTGTACATAACCACAACAGGTAACACCAGTGTGTGGCTATTGTACATAACCACAACAGGTAACACCAGTGTGTGGCTATTGTACATAACCACAACAGGTAACACAAGTTTGCAGCTGTTGCACATGTTCTTGTCAAACAAGACATTTAACATTTGTAGTAACTGATCCTACCGTGAGCTTCTGGTTGTGTGAGGTATGTAACGCTAGCATCGTTTCTGGATGTAGAATGTCAGGAAATGAACAGGGGCGACCTTACCTTGCTTTCCGGTAATCTAGCAAGCTTTTCTGTTTAATCACTGTACATTGTCACAATATTCAGAGCATTATTCATCGATCACCATTGAAGAGTTCATTAATATTCATGAAGTTAATAAAGTAGCTTGCTTCAACCTTTTTTTGTGTTTTATACTAGCAATATGCCAAGATATTTGTCATACATCTTACCAGCCTCTTGTCGTTGGTAGCAAGAATTCGTCGTGGTAGTTTTTTTTCTCTCGAGTTGACCAAAGGTAGATGCCCTTTGCACAAAAGTTTGTATACAAGTGGTTTGTGTATGTATTTAAAATCTTCTTGGCAGACTATTGGACTTAACTTATTATTAACAACAAAAAAATGATTATTTAATAATAGTTTAAATAAAAATGGTTGATATGTATATGATATGGTTCAAAACTTTAACAACGGTTCCAAGCGAGTGAAAATGGGAATGTGGAATAGGAAAAGTAGTCAGAGATGTCCAGACATTTTTTTTTGTCTGAACGAAGTGAGAATCTTTTGTAAATATTAATGTACATACTTTGTAAATGGAATGAATTCTATATTCAGAGATCTCTATCTTTATCTGGGTGTGTCATAAATGATAAAAAAACAACAAAAAATGATAATTAAATGCTTTAAATATACCAACTGTTTGATATGAGAACGAGAAGAATAAGAAGAAAAAAAAACTTGACTGTCTGGAGTTGTCAAGGATGTGTTTCTTTTGATGAGAAAGTGAAAGAAAGAGTAAAAGAACAATTTCAAAATGGAAAAAAGCAAAATATGTTTTTTGTTTCTACAAACTTGTGTGTTCAGGAATCTGTTTAATAGTATTCTGAAAGTGTTTGGGTGTTTTTTGTTTTGTTTTTTGGTACAGAGAGAATACAATGGGAGAGTGAATATACTGGGGCGGTAGATTTCAACTGTATATATATATATATCGTCCTAGATGCCACTTGTGGCCATCCTCTTTACATTTTGATAAGGTTCCTGGATAATCTACAATATTAATTTTTGCATTAAGCTAAGCCTGTCCTATATATCACACTACTTCACGTCCATTCACTTACAAGTTAACATGGTTGAACCCTTTTAAAAAAAAAGTGTTTATTTTTGTGTTTGTTTATTTTGCTCAATTTGGAAATTGTCATTAATTAAACCAAAGCTCTTTGCTCAGAGCAATAGAGAGTTTTAAGAATGTTACGAGAGAGTAAAAGTTTATTTCTGTAGTTACGATTTCATTGGATGCTATGAACAGTTTTCTTGACACACGTGTCAATCAGAGAGATCACAATCCATGGGTTGAAGTGGTTATGGATACTATCAACAAGCTCAGTGATAGAATGGTCAAGAGATGTGCTCCTCTTGTTGTCCATAAAGTAAGCAGTAGTTCTTTGTGCTTCACCCTTTTCACAAGAGTAGTTTTTCTCAAGACTGACCCCTTGGGGCTTTGCATAACGATATTACAAGAGGTAACTATTAGGCAAATAAAGTTTGTCTGAAACAGTTTGTTAGAAATCAAGATACACATTGGACAAATAGGTAACAGTTAATTTAGTATATTTGAACACAGGATGAAAATGTTTTTCTTGTTCAACAAGTCATCTTCTATATCATTTCTTGTTGTTTTTTGGGCAAAATTTCAGTATTTGAATTCCATTTCCAATGTCCCACGGGTGGATAGTGGGAAGGGGGTTTGGGGACGTTATCAAATCATTTGAAATTTTACGTTTCCCTCCCCTTTGCTGGTATTTGGAAACTGTCCACCTCACAACCTCTGGCAGGTCATTTTCGGGTGCTCAGCTAGGATTTTTGATTGCAATTGTAGCACTTGAGCAACATCTCCAATACTCACATGTCTGCGCACAACAATTGCACTCTGCTACACCTGGCATGGTCGGATATATCTATCAAATGGAAAGGTATAGCGATGTGTTTGTGTTATCTACTCTTCAAGGAATCGCAGGTTATCACTGCAACCTTCCATAATGGGGGCAGGGTATCATGTGACTGTTGATACCACAACCAGAAATCTTGTTTAACCTTAATGGGCTGAGCAGAGCAATCCAAGTCCTAAAGACATTATCATCAAATGAATAATGACTGTCCAGTAAAAGTGTGTTTTATTCCTTATATGATAATAAAGACCTTTGTGCTGTCCTTAAAAACTATTTGAAAGCGAGACAGCTAAGAGTTTAAAAGCTGTATATACTAGCTATTATCTGTTGGCTCAACTTTTATAGCCTGTTTTGCCTTAGCCAATGATTTCTTTTCTGGCTCCCAGGACGATATTCAAATTAGTGTGATTAATCCATCTTTGAAGTAAAATATTTTAATTAAAAGAATGTAAGTCATTTATGCTACTTGTTTATCTTTTTAATGTTGTCATTTCTTGTGGACTGATAAATATTCATTGTTCTTGTTATCTCTCTTGATATTATTTTTATTATTGTTATTTTTTTTTTCTTTCCGCAAGTACTTGAATATTCCTGAGCTGACAATATATCAAACACAATGAATATTCAGTTTTATTACAAACTAATGAATATTTATTTGTCTTATTTTGTAAACTTATGAATATGCATTGTCTTTTTTTTTTGATGATAAAGAGAACCATAGAAATGGTTATAAAGACAGTGTATTTTTTATTTCACTATTTTTTTTTTAAGTTACTTTTGTTTATTTCTTCAGAGTTGTGCTGGTTTTTTTCCCATTTTTTCCTTTCTGTTTTTGAAAATTGTTGTAAACACATTGGAACCTGTATATAGCGTGTTTTTGTTTTAATTTCATGTTGACAATTTCTGTAGAATTTTGAAAGGCAATTACAAGTAGCAAGTGACAAGAATCATTAAAAGTTTAAATTGTAAAATGTTGTTTGTGCCTTTTCTTGTGTCAGTTTTAATGTCTTCTCGACTTTGCTTCTGTAGATACACTGGAGGCTGAATATTATTATTATTTAGGTTAACAGTCTTGTTCAGGGCCAAGGCCCTCTCACACGACTGTACAACTTAACCCTGGTCATTGGTAACTTGTCACACCTACACACCAAAGTGTGCACACGACTTAACAACTTAACCCTGGTCATTGGTAACTTGTCACTCCTACATACACACCAAAGTGTGTAATACATAAAAGAGAATAATAAAAATGCCTTTGACCAACATACATTCGTTCTTTTCAACCAAAAAAAAATGGGGGTGGGTGGGGGGTGGGGAGGGGAAGTCAAGTAATAAGATTGAAGTGATGCAGTGGGTGGGTGGGGGGTGGAGGGGAAAGTACGCCAATGAGCAATCCCAACAGTGCCATTATTTGCTCATTACAATTTTTTCCACGATTATTGAAACTGTGAAGAAAGCAAAAGAAAATTCAAAACAAAGTTTTTTAATGTTCTTTTTTCCGCAGAAGATTTAGCTTCAACAAAGACAGTGTACAAATATGAAAATCTAATATAAGAAGGAAAAGAAAAGTTGAGAGATGATAAAGATTACTCGAGCCAACAAAAATATGTGATTAACATACGCAAAATAGAACTGATGTCGAAAGCAATGGATATAGATGAAGGGATGGATTTTTACCCTCACCACTTCCCCACTACGAACGAAATAACCAACTGGTCGTCCTGTAGAAATGTCTATCACATTATTTCACATACACTATACAATCGGTCCAATTTGAGATGGTGTTTTGGACGAGTGGATGAATGCGGTGGCATTTGAAGCAATGAGGATTAGCAATCGGGAGGTTCTGGGTTTGATACCCGGCCAAGTCATAGTGGTAAGATGGGTTTTCATCCAAGGGCAATCTACGATTTTCCCATCTGAAATGACATTCGAAATTGAAAAGATTCCAAACTTGAGTTTTAAAAAAAAATGTTGAATTGGAAGCCACCCGACCTGTAAGTTGTAATCCATAAGCCCTTGCGGGTTCCCCACATTTGTGGTCGCTTAAGCGTGGTAATAATAACGGCTGATTATATCGTTGTTATTATTATTGTTATTATTATTTGTGAAAAATGGACATACCAACTTACACATATTTTGGACAAGATTTTTGTACACAACACTTTTCTGAACTGTCTGAAATAATTTATGGTGACAGTATGATTATCTTTATTTAAAACAAAAACAAGACTGGTCTCAAAAGTCTTACAGGGATCTTAATTAAGTTGTCTCATTTTATCGCAAATTGCATATCACCAACGTAGTTCATAATAAAAAGGAAAATCAAGTCGCAACGTTTAATATCGACTTGCACACCTGGCATGTGCTTCGCATTTCAACCATTTCCTGCAAAATGTACCTCAAAGTTCATGAAGACATTTGATAACTTCGCATTCACTTGAAAAACGGTCAACTGATGACTCTTTGCGTCGGTCAGTTCAACAATTTATTGCAAATAGTAGAAATTATACCATTCCATAAAATCATTTTTCCGCATTTTTCAGAAATTTGATTAAACATCCCCCCTTTAAGTTAGATGAATAATTCATTCGTCTTTATGCGGCAAAAAGTTCAATTGTAACCGGTTTGTCATTCTGCAACTAATGCATAACTGAGGATTTGGCCGAATGTTCCTTGTGCTCAGTGGCGGTGCTAGGGGAATTGGTCAGGGGGGCGAGAATGGTCTGTAGGGGCGCTTCCGACACTATCTAAGCGGAGCGCCACCACAGGTTGGCGCGGAGCGTACAGAATTTTTTGAGTAAAGATACTCTCTAGATCGCTGGAAATGACCCTTTCCGGGCCTTGCTAATTTGCAGATAAACGAAGAATAAATAGGTGTCATCGCCATTTTGTCAGAAAATTACACCATCAAAATGTGACAAATGTCAATAGGTATTTGAGAGCGCAATAAAAAAAAGTCAATAATCGCGAATAAGTAAAAAGTGTTAACTAGCTGAAAAGGGCGCCAGTAGTCCATTTGAGTCCGTCGGGGGGGGGGGGGGCATCGGCCCCCTCTGACTGTATGGACGCTCCGCCACTGCTTGTGCTAGGGAAAACCTGTTAGTGCTCGATACACTTGAATGGATGAGCAAAAGATGCTTAAAAAATGAAAAAAAAAAGCGAAGATAAAGGAGATACGAAATAAAGATTCAGTGCTATTCACTATAGCAGAGGTCTTTCAACCTTTCACTACCGCCATACAGCATAATATACTTTATTACGGGCCTACAACCATCCTCTCATATATAGTCTTCAGCATGCATGGCTCGGGCTCAGTTAATGCAATCCACTGCAAAAAATGGCCAAATTCAAAACTATACACAGAGGTAAAAGAAAACTTGATACCTTGCAGGAAGCGTTACAATTTATCCCGCTAATATGATTACTAGGAATTTAAGTAACAAGAGGGTGGCGAACGGTCGCTCACCTTCGCTTCTCAAATAATTTGACAGAATTTTCATGACTTCTATATTTTATTAATTTACACAGTAATTAAGAAGGAAACCACAAACTTTACTCTCTGGCTTCCTGGAAATGACTCAGTTTATACATATCATTACGACAAATTGAATTAGGTGTAACTTGGACTATAGCCACAAACGTACGAGCTCCATCCAAGACAGACGAGCGCCACCACTTTATCGATTTTCCTTTTACTATGTGTAGTCTTGTTGGTATTGTAATCCTCGTTTATTATGAAGTGAATTTTTTTCTGCAATATATTCCACTATTAAGTAGGATTTATTTTGCATTTATGTACAAGCTAGAGCAGTCGCTGTTTTGATTTTCTCAAATTATTTTGAGAAAGACACTGCACATTGTTAACCTGTGTTAATATATAGTGATATTATTTATATTATTATTAAACCTATGCAAACCTTCTACCATCGTTAAATTCGACGCAAACCTATTATCGAATGATATAGTCCAAAATAAAACCAACCGGGGACGAATTGGACATGATCCATCAATGTGAATCTAAACCTTTTTCATGACGGAGAAGACAAATAAATTTGCTTTTAAATCTACTTTTAGGTGTTATTGTTTCATGACCGTATCAGATATATGGGTTTTTCTCTTGAGATGTGAAACCTAAAATTCGCTTTTTCTCCTCAGAGTTCAAATAGTTTAGCCACAGAGTATTTCTTACAGAAACTGATATTTATATGCAATATAAACTACATATCACAAAATATCGACCAACTTAATACGTAATTAAAAACTGTTAACATATATAAATTTATAGTTCAATATACATACTTAAAACTAAATTTGCATAATTTTGTTTTCCGTCTGAAAAATAAATATTCGAGTTAAGACGTACGGTATAGTTGTCAAAAACTCCCTATTAAATTACCGACTACTTTAGATCAGTGATTATGAGTTTTTAAATGTCCTTCTTTTCGTATATATGCTTTAGCCTATGTATATTTAGTTAATTGATATATGGCAATTCATTCTGAGTTATGTCATCAGTTAATATTGAAATTAGATGAATATTAAATTATATAAATATGCGAATTTAGTTTGTCGCAGTTCCCTACTTAGCCATACGTTTTAAAAAGATTGTGAGATACTTTTCAAGAAACGTCTCCCAGGAAAGAACCAGGGCACGAGAAACCAAACGACTGATCCGTCCTCAGCCTCAGTCCCCTTGCATCAACTTCCTGTGACTGTGTGATTATCGTGAGGTGTATAACACGATTACCCTAGAAGGGTAACAAATTGCTACACATGATCGTTGCCAAAAGTGTGAGAGGGTTATTTCATAACCAAATTCGGAATTGTATTTGCAAAGTATTAAAATATTGAATAACATACGTTAAAGAAGTTACAAGACTGCTATAAAAGTGTCAACTTAAATCGCAATTTTGGCACATACAATAATAAAATGGCTATTGGTCGGTGGGGGGGGGGGGGATACCCAGACTTTCTGCCCCTCCTTCTTTTTGGAAGCTGGTTATGCCCACTTAAATTTATTGTTGGCAGTGTAATGATATGTTTTAGGCCTACTGTTTTAAATAAATGGAAATCGACCTATCCCCTCTTGGATAATGTAACAGTTCACCTCAACACTTACTTGGTCATAGCTTATACACTTTAGTGGCTTGCACCGAATTACAAAGGTAGAGGGGCCCTGTGGTTGTTGAAGCTGATTGTAATGTATAGCGGAATCGGTGGTGGAGAAACATTAGACGTTCGTAGACGTCAAGTGGGCCTTCCGGGGTATATTTTTACTATAAATTGTGGAGTGTTAGCTCAGTGGTTAACGCCGTCGCCTTTCAATCATAAGGTCCCCGGTTCGAGTCACTCCCAGATTAATGTATGTCGTCCAGTTACAGAGTTGTTGACAATTAACAATTCATAATCATGGACGTTAAATATGAATGTGAGAGACTGACTTCGGTCAGCTTGCGGCTTTGATAAGCCAATGAGGCTTCTTCGCGAGTTTCTGCTTGCAGGAGGATCTAATATACATACATAAATTAGGTCTAATTCTTCCGGCTGAACCGTTTTCCCCGCCTGACGATGGAGAGGATTGCGGGAAAAAAAGCTAACCATTGTGAACGCCAGCTGTCTAAGTCAGTTGTGCTTCACCTCCAACTTCCCATCTCCCATACCACCTTCCTCGTATCGCAAAATCGACCTACAAGCTATGGTTGGATACCTTTCGGAACAGGAGTTGTCTCTGTACAGGAAAGAGAACGAGGGAGGGGGAGGGGAGGGGTGTGAGGGGGGAGTCACAATTGTAAATGTGTATGTATGTATTTTTTCACCTGTTTGATTTTCGCACTTGATTCTATCTTTACTTTTCATGAAGCTGGAACAAAGCTGAAAATCTCAGGCATCTCTGATTCCTTCGTTTTGTAGAGGTGTACTATGATCCGAGTAAAAAAAGAAAACATAAGTTAAATTTCTACACATGTTCAACGGGATTGCTACAGCGTCAATTGAAATGTTTTTATTAAACATGTAAATAAATTTGATCCTAGTTTTGTTTCGTAAGTACCACTGAATGTGTTTCTGATAAGCTACGTATGAATAATGCTACCCCTATTTTGTAATGTTATCTTCCTCCGTTTTCTCGCTTTCATTGCACACTCCGTACCACACACCACACATCTCATTACTAACCAAAACAACATCAGCTGTGCGCACGCGAGTAGCCAACATCTCAACACCAACAAGGAAACTAAACCTTCCGGTACCCTGTTTCTAATTGAAGAAAGGGAAACCAGTCATTTTTGTGCGATATTTTTTTGGGAATTTTCAGTTTGAATTCTTCTGATCAAAGGTCTTGGTGCTGTGGATTTTGCCATCCAGTTTGAGGACAAACGTAAGATTATTGCCTACATAATCGGAACTAATTATCTTCTATCAAATATCATTGTGTAGACCTCCGTAAGACCGGTGTAGGTCTTCCTTACAAGGAATGCGAAGGTTAGATTACTAAATCGCGCGAATTACGGTAATTTGACAGTCGTTTCAGCAAACATGGCTTCTCTGTTTCTTACCGTCAGGTTGGAGATAACGGAAGAATGTTACTGAATATGGAAATAAGCTTGTTGAACTTTGCTTTTGTTTTAGGCTTTGTCAATAGAGACCTTTCTGACACAGATTTACTGACCTAGCCTGGACGTTAGGCCTAGGCCCTACTGTTTTTTGCTCACAGAAGGACATAATACTAGTATATATGCTTTTATAGCACTCGGGGTAATGTTACATTATTTACCATATTATTCGGCCTATGTTGTCTTTACCGTAGGTGTGTGATTTCTACGAAATGTTTTCTCAGCTTTACCAATTATCAAATTGTCTGGCATGAGCATCTGGCATGGGTGATATGAAAAAGATTTTTATATTAATGAAATATCACTCAGGACATTCACATGCAGGTAGTTCTGACAAGGGTGTTCATAATATTTAAGAAATAATGAGGAATGCTTTCTCTAAGGCAGTTTCTTAAGTTTAGTAACTATTATTGTATTTACAGTGAAGGCCTATGATTCATTGACACTTTCAATTTCAACTCTGCATGGAACCATTTTCATGTACAGTAGCTATATTTATATCTGTCAAAACAATATTTACACACAAGTGAAAGGAAGTCCTCAACTAAGATACATTAGGTTGTAACAGCTTGTTCTCCTTCAGATAATAATTGGTAAACCTTGACAAGAAAAAAAAAATTACCATCGAAGTGTTCTCAGTTTCTCACCCTAGCATTACCTTGTATTACAGTCAAATAAAAACTGTTTCATGGTTATCTACTTATACTCACCCTCTAGGCAAATGCTTTAACAATGTTTACATAACAAGGCATAATTAGATTTGGAATTTCTGCAAGCTGTCAGTATATGCTTCCATGGTAACAAGCCTGGCACCTTATTCTTTAAGTTTTAACATGGCGATGGTTGTCCAGAAAATTTGTGACAACAATGGCACACATGTGGTTGTTGATTACCACAAGCTACAGTAGGCACTAGGTTGGTGACCTAACCTGTTCTGACCCTCCTTCTTTGGTTAGATTAACCTGCATTCTACCTTGAAAAAATTGCATGATAATGCAGGGTTACCTCACATGGTGGATGCAGTACCGTTCACAAAAATGTGCAGCCTGCACATGTACAGTATATACTGTACTTAGGAATTTGTTTTATGGAGTGGGACAGTTACTGAAGTGTGGACCTTTAAATTGAACATAGTCTTAGAGGATAGGGGGTCTATATTTGTATATAAGGGTGCTTATCTATGCAAAATGGTGTTCCACATTCTCCAATTATATCCATTTTCTGGGTGAAATTTGACATAAGTAGTTAACGTTTATGTCCACTGTGGCACGACAAACCATTCTCTACCCGGGACAATATGGACCTTTAAAAATTGGGGAAGGTGTGCATGTCTACCCCTGGCACCCCTCTTTCACTGATTATGGGCCTGTGCCTAATTGGGCTCATTTGGTTTATAGAATTGTAAGAAGAATGTTTGGCTTTGTCAATTTTCCTGAAGTATATTTGACTTTATCTTTGTCTGTCTAGACCAATTTTGCAAAATATCACAGATTTTTTGAGCTTGATGTGATCATACTGATTCATAGTATTCATAGTAAGTTAATAGTATTTTAGTAAGTGGCACCTTGCTTAACCTTTAGACACTTTAACTGTTAGTTCTCACCATAGGAATAAACAAACAAGCCATCAACATGAATTGTAATTTTCTTTTAAATCAATTTGTGTGCATAATTATATAGTGAATCAATGTTTACCATATTGTCTACACTGTAATAAATTTGTAAAAATCATTTTAGCGTGCATTAATAATAAACCTTGTTTTTTACCGTCTGTGTTAAGTAGCCATGGATGCGTTACAAAGTATAATTTGTGTAATTTTTTATTTACTTTGGTGCCACTCTCAACAGTACATAAATTTTCTACTCTGTTTTATGTTGAATATGAGGTTCTTAACTCATGTTTCACTGATCGTGTATGAAATGGAAGCTTTACGGTTACATTTTGTTATTTTTAAAAATAAACAAAAGCTAGATATAGTTTCAACTACATAGACTTAGTTTTTATTTTTAAAAATTTTTTTTTATCTTGTTTGGTTCTTCACCACCACAGATTTTTCAGGCTCCATGAATTGCCTCAATATGGGAACGGGAGCCAGCAGTTCTTCGTCAAGATCCCCTTCGCCGGAGCTAGTCAACAACCAACGAAATACACTCAGACATAACTCGGAGGATCGGTACCAGAAAACAGCTTTAAGTATGGATAGGTGGAAAGGACAAAATGTAATAAGCAATGACATAGCACCAATAATCATAACCAAAGATTGTTTCGAAGAATATCAATGTACGATGTTAACCGAGAAAGACCAAGGTCTGAAGGGCTGCATTGCTGATGGCATGCTGGTTCATCACCTTATTCAGGTAATTATAAGGCCTCTTACCTTACTATAGTGTTGCCTAGATACCTGATAGGCTATTATCACCTATAGTACAGTAGGTACAGTACATACACTTACATTGTAAACCTAGACCTACATTTTTAGTGCATCTTATACCTATGTTCCTATCACCTATGTACTAATTTGTAGCTTACCTATAGATGATCCTTTTTCCCCAGTTACCGGCTATAAATTTACCAAATTTACCACAATACCTATATAACAGAACTAACTGGATAAATGTTTCAGTACTTTTCATCTACAGACTGTATAAGTTTTACTTTGGTTATTTGTTGCTCTATTCTACCAAGGAATAAAGCCTAAGCTGGAAGATGTACGCACTCACTGGCATGTGAGATGTTGACTAATTGCAAACAGTAATATTAATGATGTAACTGAATTACACCTTTTTCATAAATTTTGAACAGACTATGATCTGGAAACATAAGAGAAGCTACAGCAATGGGATAATGTACTGTATGGTCATAAAATATATACCCAAGTACTGTTTGCATAAATATCTGTGAATATTTTTAATTCTTTTTGACAGTGATCATAGCTTACTGAAATGAAAAAGATATACTGTAATCCCACACTAAGCTAGAAGTACTCATTATATCATAATGTGTATCTGTTACCATGCAGATAAGGGGAGTTTGAAGTTGACTTGATCAAGTCAAATCTTATCTGTGATCCAATGTTATCCTTACTTCATACAAACTTACGTACGCCAATTAACAAACATTTATGGTACAGTAGGTCCAGTTGAGTAGTATGTACATACATACATTGTACTACATTGTAATCCTTTTGTCATACATTAGAAGCTTAGCGTTAGGATTAAATGAAATCTGCTACCTCTCTCGATCCTCGTTAATTTGTATTTATCAACCGTTAGGGTACCTAAGGAAAGATGTGATTATCATTAGTTAGAGAGCTGGAGTTTAAAGTAGTATATATGGTAACATTTCATGACTAAGGTTTAGCTATCTCATGAACTTTCCCATCAACCTACTGTAACAAGTGTACATGATTGGTAACTTTTTACTAAATGGCCACTTCCAGAAAAACCTCCCACTTTCTCTGCCTTTTGAATCTCCCTTTCAGGAGTTAAATTATATAAACAAAGAATCTCCATTCAGAAGGTACTTAGACCAATCACTTGATGGGTGATGCTGAGGCATTTGTTTGAAAATTTATAGGCTGGACGGATGGTGACACATTGTACGTTAGCTATGAAAGTGTTCAATTACATTATTTGGAATGATAATAAAATTGTTGTGTAACTAACTGAAAAAAAATTTGTATGGTAAGAAAGGCATGTGTTTGTTACGAAGGAGTAAGTATGAACTGTATGTGTTTGGAATGATAATTTATGGGGTAGTAAAAAAATCTGTTGTGTCACTAAAGGAAAATAAATTGCGTGGTAAATTTAATTGTACTAATTTTAGTGACATTCCTTGCTTAAATGGCTCCTGTCTCTGTGCCCAAAAGTAATCATGCCATTCCAAGTATGTGATAAATTTTAACTTAATTACATATAAACGTAAATTGCTTGCAGAATTTAGAGACATATACATTATTCATGGTTATAAAAGATTTAAGACTTAATCGTTTTATATGAAACTTGGTTAATTGACCAAGTTTGAAGTTTGGAACTTGATCCAATTTACTTTGAGGAGACGGTACTCCAAATACCTTTGGAGCAGATAATCAACAATTTTGTGGCAGCGTTACTCCTAGAGCTAAACTTTTGATTCTATTTTGGTGAGAGAGCAGAAAAGGAAATCTACATATGTGCAACACAAACATTTTTGCTAACATTTTCGAAAAGTTAGCGTCCACATTCAGCGAAGTCAGTTTTTATGTCATTTATTCACATACATTACATTAGCTGTGACTATTCGATACAGTAACGTATAAAACTGAAACCATCTTTCATGGAAAAGTTCAAAATTTTACCAAAACTGGTTTTGGGAGATTCCATTAAAACTCTTGAACATGAATATGACCAAAAGAGAAACAAAGCTTCGATTTGATGTTGTTTTTCATTTCTTTCATAATTATCGGTCATAAAAATCAAATCAAGTCCTCACGTAGCAGTTTTGTGCCTGCAAAAGCAATCTCAGTGAATGAGCTGTGTATCCATTATTCCTGTTGAAATGTCAATCTGTGGTAAAATCAGGAACACTTTCATTAACTCCCCCTCAGCTTGAATTGTCATTAATCTGGGTTTCGTGGTCATGTCTGATAACCATACATGTATAACAATGTGGGGCGTCAATGTAATCTCTCTCATGTATGATCAACCGTTTATGAATGAAAGCTCTGTCGATCCGTAAGACTTTAGTGCCAAAAACCCAGATGGCGCAATACATAACATATAAATCGCCATTTATATATAAATCATATAAGAGAAAAGCCCATTTTGTCAGAGAATATTTTGTCAAAACTGTACTCTAAAGTGACTTTCAAAGATATTCTGTTGGAATGATCAAATTCTCACCATGTTTTTGAGATAGCTATGAAAATTGTTCTTCTAGGGTACTATGGGATATATTCGTGTGATATTTAGTAAAAGTAGGCTGACTACAGTACTGTAAATGTGATATATATAGTACATGTATCCAAGAAATATTGTGTAACAATTACTGTAAAGTATGTGTATTTGGTATCTTGTTTTCATTCTTATAATTAATCTTTGATCAAGCTCAATTTCATTTCAAGGAACTGCTTACTACTACCATTAATTTAAAAGTCGTTAGTATACACCTCCCCCCCCCCCCCTCTAGTAGTAGGCCTACTGTACTATGTGATATGTGTATAAGAAATGTTGTGTAAACACAGGTCTACTGTAAAGTATCTAGGTATTCGGTAAAGTTTTTTTTTTTACTCACAAATTCACAATATCACTTTGATTAAGCTCATTCAAGTATCCCCCCCCAAGTATGATAGAAAATAAACACACACAAAATGGTCATGCATTTAACTGTTTGTCCCACCATCAACAGATTTTACCCTGGATGAGTGATTTAATTATAATTCAAGAGTTTTTTACCCAAAGAACTGTCCCTCTGTGAATTAAAAGTTTAATGCAGTATAATTTGGAGCATGGGAGCTTGCAAGCAATTAATTCTGTCCAAAATGTAAGCAGTTTTTTGCCCCAATATATATTTTGTAACCCAGACTGATGTTCTTTAAATGATAGACAATCGGTATCATTTGCATACTGTATATAACAGTAAATACCTGATTACCTACTAGGCGTTTTGCACACCCTCTTCTTTGTGTGTCCACCATCTGGAAGTCCTCACCAATTATGTTCAGAAGATATTTTAACCATCGTTTTCAACAATTCTTGTTATTTTGAATTTATGAAATAAAGTCTGTTAGGTCTACAAAAGATTTCCACTTACATTCAATCAATGTTATACTGTACAGTAAATGTTCTGATATATGTACTCACATTGTGCAGGAATTGAATCCAAGTTTTATTGTTTTGAGAGAGAGCTAGGGTCATCAATTGCTCATCATTGGTCATATTTACTTTGTTACTCGCTTACATGTCTCTGCATTTAAAACATTGATCACACCTTGTTTGTACTACAAAGGATTTCCACTTTATTTCAATCGATGTTACAAATGTAAAGTATATATCCTCACATAGTTGAGGAATTAAATTCAAGTTTTATTTAGTTTTAAGAGAGGGCTCATAAATTGATCATATCTGTCGTACTGTAATTTCTTCGCTTCTCGTTTGGCTGTCTCCCCACAACCTCAGCACTCTTGTTCTACCATGTGATGCCTAGTGTGCAATGGTAACGGTTTTAGCACTGTACACCCTCTACGCCTGGCTTCTTCTGGTCGAAGCCCCCCCTTCTCATTCTACCACCCCAAAGTGTATAAACGTGTTTGGTCTCGGAATTTCTGTTTTTCTTTGTTTTCATGCCAAATAGAAATCAAACTTCTGTCTTGGACTATCTGCATAACTTTCGGTTTTGTAGTGCCATATAATATTTTTCCCTTAAAGTCTTTTTTAAAGTATTTTTCCCTTACTGCACTAAAAGTTCAGTGAAAATAACACCATTCTATGCAATTTTCGTATCAATATTCATAAAACTTTTATTGAGTTATCTGTCGTTAAAAATTTTGAGCTCAATAAAATTTGCCAGATTTATTAACCAGTTTGCAGATTCTACAAACTTCAATCAAAATTTGCAAGCCCCGCCCAACAGATCATGCCCCAATTAAATCTCTCTCTTTTTGTTTACGACCATTAGGCCTAGGCTTCCTTTTACTTTCGTGGCTAGCCTGTCTTTAGATCCCTGCTCTTGTATCCTTGTCTCGGTCTTACCGATGTAGCTTGCGATATTGTGTCATTTCCTTCCATTGCAACGAATAGGCGTTTTCAGACGTTTCCTGCATGGAATTGTAAAACGTGGATGATACAAGTACTGTATAGGACTGCGTGATAAAATCTTGATCGGACTGCATGGGTAGACTATTTAGTTAACATTTGTGTAATGAACATGCTGACATGGGCGGTCGCAGTGATTTTACGGTAAATTGTTTGCGCCATAACGGCAACAGACAATAGATTTCTTTCTTTCGATTGCGACAGCTTTTCTCCATTACACCCCCCTGGTCAGAGTGCATTTAGAATAAGAAACATTGAATCTACTTCTGAAGTTTATTTTCAGAAATTCATCAGCTCATACACGTATTGAGACTTTAATGCAGTAAACTAAGACTACTATACATTGCAATCTAGAAATTAATTTCAAATTTACAGTACTTAGGATTCTTAAATCAGGTTGGACTTTTACAGGTTAAAAACACATTAACCTTTCCTAGCAAAATATTATTGGAGATTTTTTTTCTTATCTGTTTCATTATGCCCTAATATGTTTATCCCTACATGTATTAAATGTATGTTGAACAGATTGAAGACACATGCACATATGACATGGTATGAGTTGATGTCTATGTTTCATGCTAATGAATCTCTCTTTAGGAGGATCCTGTGTAATGATGTGATCGTTTCCTTCAAAGATGACAGTTTGTCTGACAAGCACAGATGTTTCCCTCCTGACAGTCATATTATAATCACACTATATTTTATCAAATATGATGCATTCGATCGTCTCTCTGGATATATCTTTAGCTGGCTTTTGTTCAAGGCAAATTTTAATTATTGCTTCGAAAATTGTATTGTATAGTAACCAAGGCTTACTAAGAGGCATAAAAAAATCACAATATTGCATCGTCATAGCAACTCTTTTAATTTGTGGAGGCACCTCTTTTTATGAAACGTTCACTTGATTGGAGTGTAATGAATGGGGTTTGGTTTTATACATGTATGATTGCATTAAACTACAGTATACTCAGGTCTTGCCAACTCCCGCAGCGAGCATACATGTATACGTAACTACAGTACACTGTTGAGATAATAATGATAATAATTATACAATGGATTTAAATAGCGCCAAAATCAGAGACGAGAAGTGAGCTGCTCTACAGTAGATGCTTAACAAAACAAGTCGATGGCAATCAAAAGAACAAGTATTAAAAGACGCTTGAATGTAGAAAGTTTAGTGCAAAATCTAATATGGTCTAGTAGCTGGTGTCACAGATGAGGAACAGAGGACAGTAGGCAAAACAACAGTACCTGTATCATGTTTGTAATGGTGAGTTGGGAAGAGAAAGGTAGGCCCTGGCAGAGGAACGAAGACAGCGACGGGCAGCAGGAGCATAGAGGGGGTTGGGAGGGGGAGTACACAAAATGATGAGTGCGGAAAGTGAGTAGAAATAAATAACATTAATTCAGTCAGCAACCGTTAATGAAATTCAGATCCGAAACTGAATAGAGATGATGATTATTATGAACGGTGTAATCCACTGCAAGAACTGACAGAGTGTACCCTTTTTTCACACTTTTTCCTCCCTTTTTTCCCCCATTTAACTCCCCCCCTTTTTTCCCCTTTTCCCTCCCCCCTTTTTTTTAATATTATGAGGTTCTCATGTAGAGTTGTACATATTTGTCGTACATAAAAAAAAATCATAACTAAGAGAGCTTAACTTTCAGTGATACGTTGAACCCTTAAAATTTACTGCTACCATAGTGTAGCTTACCTGTCTCCACTGATATTGAAACCATTTTCAAAACTTTGTCTCTGTGTTGAATCTAAAAATCTGTCGTCTGAAGGAACAGGTGATGTTCTCTTGGTTAAGAAAGTGCAGCCTTACTCATTAATAGTGTTTGCTAATTGCCAAAGGATTAGTAGAACAGATAATTACAATTGACAATGACTGTGTATACTGTACATAATGCAAATTCTGAGTACTGTAGCCTATAATTATTTCCCCCTGCATGTCACCGTTTTGCATCAGTTTAAAAGTTATCCTTTGGAAATGTGTATCAATATAATAAAATTTTATATCAGTGTCTGTCTGTCAAAGTGCCACACCCAATTGGAAACTTCTATGTTACTGAATTTGGGAGAAATTTGACTTGTCAAAATTCATCAAACATATCATAAAAGTTTGTATGAGAAATGGAAAAAAAGGAAGTCAAGGGTCAATCGTGTGAGTTAATAGGATTACCAACCCATGGTATCATGTGACTTGATTCTCTTGCAATATGATCTGATTTGGATAATACCTGGCTGTTTTGTGGAGAGTAATAATAATCACAGATACTCAAAATGTAGTACTGCAATCTCTTGTAGTGACTGTTACACACAGGATCTATGTCTGTTCAAAGTATCTCTTTCGAGATCCGGCTTTAGGAATCACAAATGATTTCGAGTTGGTTAGCATCATGTTTGATCTCTAGAGTAAGGCAAATATGTCACCAAAATAGAACTAGTATTGTTTGATACAGGTGATAAACGCCTACGGTGGAGTAAAGACCTGCCTTACAGGTTTCGAACCTTTGGACAATCAGCGTCCATAGCCTAGTGGTTAGGGTGTCCGTATATAAAGCGGGAGGCCCGGATTCAAATCCCGGTGGAGGCTGGAAGTCTCTTCACTGTTCAATTATATAAATATACAAACATAAATTGGGAAAATTTCAAAAGTTTCTTCTTCTTGCTCATTATTTGAAGCGAAAGTTGACTAGTTAAATTTAAACGCACTACGGTGGAGGCTGGAAGTCTCTTCACTGTTCAATTATATAAATATACAAACATAAATTGGGAAAATTTCAAAAGTTTCTTCTTCTTGCTCATTATTTGAAGCGAAAGTTGACTAGTTAAATTTAAACGCACTACACATTGTTCAACATGGGATTTAAGTATTCATGAGCCCCGAAAATGTATCAAAATCAACTAGAAAAAGCACTTACAGGGGTCTGGAAAGTTACAGCAGCTTTGTAAATTTTATATAAACTCAAAAGTTAAAATATCGAATTGTATGAAGGTGGCAATTATAGTTTGTATCATAGAAATCATTCAATGGTCAATTAAGAATTTATACTAGAAGTTGCTTAAGGGTGTGGATACAGTAGATCATTAGTGATATTGCCGCGCAAATTTCTGAGGGCTAAAAACTCCCAGAAAGTATCCAAAGTGATTTTGTGGAGGTT
The DNA here is from genome assembly GCF_037975245.1 of Apostichopus japonicus. Classification (NCBI taxonomy): domain Eukaryota; kingdom Metazoa; phylum Echinodermata; class Holothuroidea; order Aspidochirotida; family Stichopodidae; genus Apostichopus; species Apostichopus japonicus. The sequence continues at coordinate 10,085,980 of NC_092566.1, read as the reverse complement.
CACTTTCAAAGAGTTCCCTGAAATTGTTATAATGGATTTAGTTTTAAAAGTGAATATATATGCCACAATGATATAGCTATGAAGGTGACAGTTAAATTCTTGAATTGCTACAATTTTTTCTTGGGTTGGGAGGGGGAGGGGGGAGGGGAGTGGTGGGAGGATACTGATGACCATTTTGTGGGCATCACCCTTAATCTACCTATTGAAGTAGTAGACTGGACTCATTTCGTAGCTACAGTTGGCGATATGCATTAGGCCCTGTTTCATAGTTCTGACTTATCTGTTACCACTTATACCCCATCAAGATGGCAAATGTGTAGGAGACGAGATGTAGGGAGGGGGTGGGGGGCAGGGAGGGGGAGGTTGGGCTTGGTGTTTGGTCATAGTGGGTGCACCACAGTCAAATGGTTATTATAAATTGCAAATGAGAACTGTTAATCAATAATCATTTGGTAGAATTAGTACTTCTAGAATCTTCAAGCATACTACAGGTATATGTGCAAGCAAGTGAACTCTTCCTTTGATCGTGTGTATTGGTAATTTATACTGTATTTATGAATTCATATAAAAGTTGATCCATAAATTATCTTTAGATACAGTACTTATAAACTAGATACGGTAAATGTTGGCAGAGACTTCCTGGACTTTTGTTGACATTTCAAATTCGATTCAGTGACTTCCTGTATCCTGGAATTTTGTGCCATGTGGTATCCATACTGAAACAGCTGTGGTTTATAGAGGGTAATAGGGTATCTTACTCTACATAGAGAGGAAGTAATCCAGCTCAATAAGCTCAGTATCAATAACGATTGGTTTAAAATAATACAATTTTTGCTTTGAGGTGAATGTCCTGTGTTTGCCTGCAAGAATTAATCACTTACATATTAAGTAAACAGTTTGACCATTAACAATTTGCTATCATATGGCAGGAAGAAGCCAACTTTTTGGTTGTGTACTTTAACTCACAGACTGTAACAAAATACAGAAATTTGACTAGTATTTTAATTTCCTTCTTGTTTACCTGTCTCCTCAAAACCTCAGCTTTCTAGTTTTTGTTCTCTTATGTTCTACATGTTCTTAGAACTCCTGTTTTCCCCCGTAACGTTGAAGAAGAGCAATGCTACATAGCCTTAAAGCTAAGTAACCGCTATTTAACTAACAAAGGTTATTAAAGCAAGGAACATTGCATTGAACATAAATGACGTAATGAGGTCACCGGATATCTGGGGTCACTGTTGATGTGGGAGTGATTGATCTCAACATCCGGATCAGATCCTGGTCACTGCCATCATCAGAATAGGAGGATCAGATCCGAATCTGAACTGTGTTTACACTACAGCCGTCTGTGATCAGGACGTCAGGATCAGATACTGATCCTGATCAGTGGCGGAGCTAGGGGTATTGGTCAGGTGGGGCGAGAATGGTCTGTAGGGGCGCTTTCGACACTATTTGTGCGGAGCGCCGCCACAGGTTGGCGCGTAGCGTACACAAATATTTTGAGTAAAGATACTCCATAGATTGCCGGAAATGACCCTTTCCGGGCCTGGCTAATTTGCAGATAAACGAAGAATAAATAGGTGTCATCGCCGAATTACACCAACAAAATGTGACAAATGTCGATAGGTACATGAGAGCGCAATAAAAAAGTAAATAATCGCGAATAGGTAAAAAGTGGTAAAGAGCTGAAAAGGGCGTCAGGAGGGGCTTCCGCCCGCCCTGACTGTATGGCGCTCCGCCACTGAGCCAGATCTAGGGTGGAAGCACCCACAGTGTATCATTGTGGTTTATTACTAGTGAACAGTTAAAACAAGAGGTCGTTGAGGATTTACTTCGTTCCTCGCTTACCTGTCTCCCCCCAACCTATGCACCTCATTCTACCGCGCCTAGAATGTCCTGGTAACCTTTTAACACTGTGCACCCTCTGTGACCCGGCTTCACGGGTCACCAACCTTCCTTCTCATTCTACCAACCAAAGCGTCTACTTCGTATTTTTTCGAGCGGATATTTTCCACCGAATTTCGTCCACTTTTGGTTCCTAGGATCGGAAATTTTTTCCCATCCACTGTTTTTGGAAGTATTTGAAGTCTTTGCAGCCCGATAAGTATCCTTTTCTTTTTTTAGAGAGGTTTTTAGGGCTGTTTTTCGGGAGCGGCGTTCGCTCCGCTTTTTTTCTGTGCAGAACTCTAGTACTGGTAGCAGTTCCGCGAATTGTTTACCGTAGTTACGCTAGTTCCCGCCTTTTTTGGCTACACACGCTATTGCGTTAGTTCTTTCCCTCACCCGTTGTTTAGTTGTTAACTACTCTACTTCTCTTGTATTATCGCTGCTTTATACGTTATATATCTATATTACTTGTCCCTTCCTTGCTCCCAGGCTCGTTCCTGGCTTTTTCCCCACCTTTTTGTGGGCTGGCCTTATGCCTATTCTGTTACCTTGTAAGCCGCGGGCCTCTAGCCGAGGCACGGTGTTAAGGTAGTATCGCATTGCCCTTACCATGTGTGTATATTTTATTATCCTTATACCACATGTGTATATTAATTTATACTACATGGGTATATCATATTTATAATTACATTTGTTTGTAAATGTTTACATTATACCTATCTCTTCCTTGTTAGCTGTTTTCCTCCCCAAAGAAGGGGGGCTTCTCCTATCATATTGTTAAGAAGTTGTTCCCTTAGCTAGGGGTCATTCAGTCATGTCTAGGAATCAGCTGAAATGCATTGACTGCTCCATGTTCCGGCCAGTGAGGGCCGGGGATGAACTTGCCCTTGTCCCTAGTGCCGTACTTTTCCAGGAGGGTTCCGTGTCTGGTGCGTTCCCAGTTCACCCCCATTCCTTGGCTAATTATCATTACCTGGCTAGCAGGACTTAGATTGTAGCTACAGAACATACTAGACTTGCTCCCCAACCCCAGCGGCTCCCTAGTAGTGGGAGACCTAGTACAGATAGGAGAGGAAGAGGAAGGAGAGGTGGTGAGAGGGGGCCGAGGAAGAGAGTGTGGACAGAGAAAGAGAAGGGCCAGGCTCCGGCCAAGAGAAAATTTTTTTGCCTTCCATGCTTTCGTTACTTGTTCGCTTTAAGTGTTGGGTTTTCACTTTTGTAGCGTACCTTGTAACCACGACCCCCTTTTCGCATTAGCGCGAATGGGCGGTTCTCGCATTGTTTACATGTTCTTATCTGTACATGTTTTTATCTGTTATTTTTCTTATAAGATGTTTGCTCGTTTCATGTACTTCGTTACTTGGTCGCTTTTCTAAGTGTTGGTTTTCACTCTTGTAGCGTACAGTACTGTTTCGCTTAACTCCCGTGGAAAAAAAAAAAAAAAAAAAAAAAAAAAAAAAAAAAAAAAAAAAAAAAAACCAACGATCGATAACAAACGTTGAAAATCAAAAAAAAAAAAAAAAAAAAGTTGAAAACGAATAAGTTCGTTGACAAAATTTAGACCACTGCGGGCACGGTTGTCAACGAAGTTCTACAAATTTTCCACGAAAGTTATCGCGATCAAAAACCGCAAAGGCAATTCTAGTCTCCCCACCCCGCTCCTTCCACTCCCTTGGTTAGTTTACGTTCTTACGATAGACTACCTTTCCTAGCCTTCCTAACGTGAGTTTTTCAATCATGTACTCGGAGCCACTTGAATTATGTCAATTGTTTTGATGTTCCGCCCGGATCGGGCGGGGATTGGCCAGGATCCTTGCCCCAGAGGCAGGACCTGTAGCCCAGAGACCCTTGTTGGTCTAAATCTTGTTTACGCCAGCTCCTTGGCAAGAATTATACACTTGGCTGGCTAGCTAGCTAGCTCCGGGACAAACTGGACACCATCCCGTACCCCCAACGGCTCTCCGAGAGGGGAGGGAATTGTAGGAGAGACTGGAGGTGAGGAAGAAGCCAAAGAGTCGTTAAGAGATAGAATGGGGAGTGGCCAAGAACACATAGAGTGGCCCAATGGCTTGGCGCACTGTACTAGCTGATGTACGAGACTCCCCTTCCGGAGGAGAGAGATAGAGAGAGAGAAGAAAGAGTTTTTGCCCCCCCAAGGTCCCGGCGACGTCCGGATTGTATGACCAAGGGGGCAGGCAAGGGCAAGGCCTAGGCCAATGTAAAGCCCATTAGAAATTCCGACCAGAACCCAAGGTCCCGGCGACGTCCGGATTGTATGACCAAGGGGGAGGCAAGGGCAAGGCTAAAGGCCAATGTAAAGCCCATTAGAAATTCCGACCGGAACGGACAAAATGTCCGGGTCGAGGAGAGTGGTACTCGGCGTGGTACACACAGAGATGGGCTCCGGGAGCCCGGGTCCGGCGAGACCCCAGAGGGAGTGAAGAACCGAGGTTCCACTCCGGATCCGAGACCGGCCTCGAAGCCGGGAACCGGAGCTACAATCGACTGCTGGGTCCCGAGAGATGGGCTTCGGAGGGCCCGGGTCCGACGAGACTCCATAGGGAGCCCGAAACCAAAGCCCCACTACGGACCCAGAGCCGGTCCCGGAGCCGGGAACCGATGAGATCGACGACTGCTGGGCCCCCAGAACGGGGAAGCAGGGGCACAAACCCGGTCCGCAGACCTCCTAGCTGGAGCCGCGGCCGATCCCGAGGCCGGGGGCCGACGAGAGTAACAACTGCTGGGCCCCCAGAGCGCCCAATCCGAAAAGAGAGCCGGCCCCGAACGAGGTTCCCACGGCGAAGGGACATATACTTATCCCCAGCCTCAGAGAGGGAAGGACAAATACGGGCACTGAACACCCGGCCGCGACACCACGATCAATCCCAGACCAAAGAATGCAACCTGATTTGTCCCCCGGTGAGGAACTTCTGGTTTGCAGAACGTCGGTCAACCTGTCCGGCCTAGACGACGAGGTCGACCCCTAGATTTCGGGGTTACAGAGGACGGTTACTCCCGCTTCCCAGAGGAGGAAAGCCTTCTACATCGGGGGGATCGTTGCCCCCCGAAACTAGCAGCTTGGGCTGCGACGACAGGTTCGAATCAATTGCAGAAAAACACCGCAACCGCTACACCTTTAATCGCTACACATCCCAAATGTGTTTAACAAGTACAGTACCAGCAGAAACCAGGACATGACATAGTTTTCCTGGGCATTCATGGGTCAGATCGTCCTCGCTAATTATACTCCTCTCTAATAATAATAATTCATCGCCATATATCTAGGTTTAAAACCTCACTTGTGTTCTAAAACACTTGTGGAACCCACTCTCAGAACATGTTAAAATGCGCAAGCCGAATATGCTAAAATGCGCAAGACTGAATGGTTTCAAACGATGCTTTAATATCTTGGCAAACTGCCAAAAAGAGGACTATCTCAAACATTGGCAACGTGCCAGAAAAACGAAAACTTCTTAAGCCTTGGCAAACTGCCAGCAATGTGTATAACGCGGTACATTTGTTAAGAGAGGAGGCGGGGCCAGGCAGTCACCTGGCTTGCCACGTGTGAGCTCAACGTTTGCTGCAACGAGCTGTCGACTATGTGAGCGATCCTATGGTATAAGCCTCTCTATTTCTCTGGAGAATTACCAAGACATACGCGTGAGTAAGTTGAATAAGGGGTAGGATAGAACCCCATGAAAGCTACAAGGGCTATCACGCTCCGAACATACGGGATACGCTCCATGAATAACTTGTTCGATGTTCCAAAACTTTAAGCAGAGTTGCACTTCGTAGCACCTGATAGGCTGGCCGTGACCATGCGCTAGCTGGTTTCAATAGGAAGTTGGAAACCTTCACTGTACTACGATAGTGATACAATTCTCATCTCGACATGAAGAGACTTGAGAAGTAACAGGTACGTTAGCATAACATTTAATACGTTTTATAACATCAAATGTGGTGTTGTTGAAACGTCGACATAACGTTCTATGAGATTTTAATGTTATATTAATGTCATATTCATGTCCTTACGAAATTTGTGTGGATTTACTAGCCTGAAAACGTTTCGGTGACATATTTTTTTACACCGCAAATAACGTTATCATAACAAAAGACGAAGCGTTTAATAACGCGTTTGTGCGTGATGAGTAACTCCCCGGGCTCGGTTAAAGCAGCCAGGGATGTATGAGGTGGAATTTCTACAAACCCACCCTCTCACCAACTTCACGGTCCCTGTTGGGAGTTTGTTTCTGATGAGTAGACCTATAGCCCAGTTACTGTAGCTCAGTGGTTAAGGCCGGTGCCTTGCAATTATAAGGTCCCGAGTTGGGGTCACTCCAAGATTAATGTATGTCGTCCAGTCACAGAGTTGTTGACAATTCATTATCATGGAAATTAAATACGAATGTAAGAGACTGAATTCGGTCAACTTGCGGCCTTGATAGGTCTACGAGGTTTCTTCACAAGTTCCTGCTTCCAGGATGATCCAAAATACATATAATACATTATACTAAAATACATAAATACATATATAGTTTTAGTAGTCACATACAGTATAACAGTTGTAGCATTGACCAAGATTCTGATGAAGCAAACTATCCATTCAGTACTCAATTTTCGAGAGCACTGTGGTCAAATGGTGAAGGCAGTGGACTGGTGATCTAAGACTTGCAGTTTTGAGTCCTGGCCAGATCATCCCGTTGTGTCTTTGGGCAAGGCATTTTATCTCCATTGCGTCTTTCCATTCAGGTGTATAAAGGGGGACCTTTAGATAAACTGTCAGTCGGGGGCTTTTTGGCTACCGCAATGAGGAGGGATCTGTCTCTATGTTTGACAGGTTATCGCTGATCAGGGTTATTTTGTTAGGCGGGGAATAGTGCCAGAACAGACAGGCACTGCCAGCCGAGACCTCTCTGGCACAAGTGGTAGACTTCCTCACTCCCTCTTCGAGGAGGGAAAGCAAGTGTCAACCATCAAGAACTACAGGTTGGCAATTACCACGATCCACCGCGGCTTTCCAGATGGGTCCACCCCGGTCAACAACGGGGACATCACCCAGCCCATCAGGGGGATGGCAAACAGGCGTCCTCGGACCAGACGGCTCGCCCCCTCGTGGAGTCCATCAGCAGCACTGCAGGCACTCACTAAATCACCATACGAACCACTGGCTTCAGCCTCGCTGGCAGCCCTTAGAAAGAAAACCCCTTTCCTGATCACCCTCGCGTCAGCAAGAAGAAGGAGCTGTTTCCACGCTCTGCCTACAAAGCAGAACCATATTAGGTTTGAGAACTATGGGAGAATGGTCCCCGATCCGTCCTTCATACCCAAGAACCAGGTCCTTTCCTTCCTGCCGGGGGACATCTTTATCCCTGTAATAAAGACGCTTTCCTCAGTCGCAGAGGATATACTGTGGGGCCCAGTCAGGGCTCTCAAATGGTACTTAAACAAGACTCAACCCCTGAGACGAACAACCATGTCCTTGTTCATACTACCCAGAGCACCTTTTTCAACGGTGTCTAAGGACACCCTCTCTCGGTGGCTGACGGAGATTATTCGCCCCTTCGCAGTTGGCACAACTTTAACGAGAGCCCATGACATTAGAGGAAAAGCGGCCTCGACAGCTCTTTTTGCAGGAGTCCCAATAGAGGTCATCCTTAAGGCAGCAGCTTGGCGGACACCAACGACGTTCGTCGCCTGTTACCTTTCAGACTCATTACAGGCTGAGGCGACATTACGTAGCGTGGTGATGCGAGATCCGGCGGGTACTAGGTCCCACCCCTCGGGCCTCCCACCATCGGGCAGTGCCACTCGGTGCATAGGTTGGGGGGAGACAGGTAAGCGAGGAACGAAGTAAATACTCCAAAACTTACTGGTTTGGATATTTACGAGTGACGAGCTTACCTGTCTCCATTCCCGCCTCCCTCCCCCGAGGGGGGTGGAACACAGCCGCACGGAGGAGCGGTCTCATTGACTTAACAAAACACCTTCTAGCACAGGCCAAGAGACCTGAGGAAAGGAGGTTCCACTACCGTACGAGCCCCCGTACCATCACCTATTGTTACCAGCGAGTTTGTTGCAAAGTTTTATCTTGACCGGTAGTAACCGGTAGCAACTTGTAGTAATCGGTAGTAACTTGTAGTATCTCGTAGTAACTTAGGGCCACTATGAGTGACTTAAGGAAGAGTGTCTTAAAGTGTTTTATATATATATGGAGAAGCGTTATATATATATTTCCTTTATAATGTTGATACTCTTTTTCCTTCGTCTTTCTCCATTAAACACTACGGTGCTCAGGGCCTTGGGCCTAACTTGTAGAGTACCTTCTGCTACCTTTTTTAGACCTAAGGGGTACAGGCTGATGGGGTCGTACAGGGTAGCCCCCCCTCCCCACAGGAAGGGGAGTACTACCCCTCCCGTTGGAAGCGTCAGAAATTCGATGTTAGACTAGGAGTCGAGGGGGTAGCCCTCCCATCTGTCGGGAAGGACTACTACTCGACTCCAAGGCAGAGACCACTTTGGAGGGGCTTTGGTCTCATGAGAAGGAAGGTTGGTGACCCGTGAAGCCGGGTCACAGAGGGTGCACAGTGTTAAAAGGTTACCAGGACATTCTAGGCGCGGTAGAATGAGGTGCATAGGTTGGGGGGAGACAGGTAAGCTCGTCACTCGTAAATATCCAAACCAGTAAGTTTTGGAGTTTATCCACAAAACATGGAAAAGGAATCATGGAAAGGAAAGAATCCAGAACTTATAAAATGCTTGACAAAGCTGATAAAGACAACTTTAGAAGATTCTAGACAGTTTAAGACTATGTTACACTCATTGCAGAAACACGGTCACCAGAAATTGAAACCAAGAGGACGGTTTTCGGTACGCCTTTTCTCTTACTGTACCTGTCTCAAATTCTACTTTTCCTATCTACAGTGCATATCTTTCAACATTAGAACAAGCTATATGTATATAGATATATAGACCTATATATATAGACCTATATATATAAAGACCTACATATATAAAGGCCTATATATATATAGGCCTATATATAGACCTATATATATAGACCTATAAAGACCTATAAAGGCCTATATATATATATATATATATATAGTACAATATATAATGTATAGTAACACAGCTTATACCCACTGGCAGAGTATAGGCTCATGTCACTCCTGTACTATATCCATCTCCTCATTCCAAAGTGTGAAGAAAGTGCAAATCAGGAATCTGTTAGTTTGGGCCAGATGACTGATTCTTAAAGCATGAAACTAATCTTTTCCTTGAGAGAGTTTATTTGTTCATTTCTTCCAGAGGGAGAGTAAAGAAACTTCCAAATTTAGCTGTTGTTACCTTTGTGCGGTCTAATCGTCAACACAGCTGCTATTAAGTACACATAAATTTGCTCATTTTATGACATAATCTGATAGCATCCTGTTTGCCCTCCGATGTTTACAGAAGGACTCCTAAGGTTAAATTTCTCTGTTGCCGATGTCAATGAAGGTACAATAAGATTAGTCATGTCAGTTTACACTGTGCTTCTTGACAAAACTTCAGGAACAGTTTGTTCTTTAAAAATTTAAAAAATAATAACCATAGCTCACACATGCAGCTAAAATAGGAAATTTGTAGTTAATCATGATGGTGTTAAAGAGTGCGAAGACTAGAGCAACAAGAAACGTCTAATGCCGGTAATCTGACCTAGTTTCGAATGAGGTGTAACAGAAGTGTTAGACACTACCATCAATCCCAGAAAATACACACACAGCTTGCTACCGTCCGTAATTAGACACTAGTGTAGTAGTGTACAGTCAGTACATACAGCTGGGGTCAATACCCACAGCACAGTGTATAAACAATACAGCGATGGACATCTCAGGTCCAGCTAAAGATAACAAGGTATCACATTTCATTACTGTCTGCATTTTGTAGCAACACAAAGAAAACATCATTTGCAAGCAATGGAAAGTTCACTTTTTCAGCGCGGTTTGGGGCGAGTCTTCAATGTCTTTAAAAGTAATGCCTTGTTGTAAATTGAATCACACGTTTACCAGGTTATTAGGTGGCAGTACAAAGATGCATTCTTTGTGTCGTGTAGCACAATACTATGAAAGGAAAAAAAAAGCCATTTTTTCATTTTAACTATGAATATGTACACGGAGTGACAAGTGAAAGTGAAAAGAATTTATAATCCTCAGACATAACAGTTTCTATGGAAAGGTTTCCCATTGTTGGCTCGCTATAGGATGATGTGTGCTACTGGTGATGTGTGCTACTATTTGGGACAAAAGTCCTTTGTTCTGTGATTTTTCTTTAAAGGATGACTTTAGAAAGAATTTTAGTCTTGATGTGTTTAATGTCCTAGAAATAAAAAAAGAAAAAAAAAAGAAGGAAAAACTGAGTTCTAGAAATGTTTCTATACCTATTTCAGTTTCCAAGTACTTCAAATTAAAAAAAAAGAAAAGAAAATGTCCAAATCTCTGGAAAATAGTTCTTATAACAGCTTGATCTGATTAAAGCATGATTTTGTGTATAGCTCATACTGTCGGTATGAGTGGTTTGAAAGCATATGACATCTCAGTATAGTTTAAAAGAACATTATCCTAACTAGGTCAGAGTCAGGCTCATGAATATTCATGATTATCTGCCACAACTAGCAGTGAATTATCCTCATTCTCGCTAGGAAATGGATAGGAAATATTCTTCTTTGTGTAGGATAGAACTGAACATTGCAGTGATGCAGCAATCATAACATATATAATTTGTTCTTAAACTTCTTTTGGAACAAAATTCTGTCATGAATTACCATGCTACCTTGCTGCAACATTTTAAATATCTTGTTGAATGATCATTTTGTTTTGGAGAAAGAATATATCATTCACTATTTAAAAAAAAAGAAAAAAGTATCATTTACTATTAGCACCAGCTTAATCTTTGTTAAATTGGTTTTACATCTTTTCACCTTAACCTCCCTTTGGACTCATTTTGCCTGGAGTCTCAGACTCTCCCATTGTCCTATTTCCATGAATCGTCTATGCACTATACAGTATTGTGATGAATTAAACTACCGCTTATCAATTAATTCGTACTGTATCGTATATTTATATATACACAGCTCTCCAGCATATAACATTGCTAGCAGTTTCTCAACAGAGCAGTTGCTATTTATTACACATCAAAAGCCATTAGCACAGCATTACCTCCACTCCTCGCTTTATAACCTGCCAACTATGCTCAAACATATGCCATTAGTAACACAGAGAGCTGCTCTTTCTTCTGATCAATCATTAATACAGCCAGTAAGAGTAAATGGATATAAACGGGTGTGTCATCTATAGAGATTAGAAACGGGTTCTTTTTTATCATCGCAGTAAAGTTGATGCTGTAGGCTTTTAATTCTCACTTCTTATCAATTGCAATATTTTGCTTACAAGGGTAATATTGAGATAGGTAAATCAAAATGATTTTTCATCGGTTTATATATATATACATATACTGTATATACACACACATATATAAATATATATATATATATATATATATATATATATGTATATATATATGTATATATATATATATACATATACATACATATACATACACATAGCATATACATGCATACATATATATATGTATATATATATATATATATTTACTTCGTTCCCCACTTACCTGTCTCCCCACAACCTAAGCACCGCATTCTACCGTGTCTAGTATGCCCTTGTAATCTTTTAACACTGTACACCCTCACTGACCTCAAAGTGTCTCATAGTGTTTGTCGGATTGGGAAAAATTTATATATATTTATGTGTATGTATGTATGTATTTCTGACGAGTAAAAGAGTTATGAAATCTAAGCTTTCTGTTAAATATTTTTTATAATCATAACTATATATTTACTTCGCTCCTCGCTTACCTGTCTCCTCACAACCTTAGCACCTCATTCTACCGTGCCTATAAAGTCCTGGTAAATAAATAACACTGTGCGCCCTCTATGACCGGACCCCCCTTCCGGTCCCTCCTCCTTTTTTCATTCTACCATTCCAAGTGCCTACACGCATATTTTTCTTGTGGATAGTTTCCTGGGAAAATTGTCTTGGTTTTCTTCGACGATCGCCGGAAGTTTTTTAGCTTCGGATCTTTAGAAGTTTGACAGTCCTTTCCTGACCGATAAGTATCCTTTTTATCAAAAAGGGAGGGTTTTGGGGACTGTTTTCGTAGTGCGTTTCCTCCTCGGGTTGGTTTGCGGCGGGGTTAGCAGTTCCGCGAAACTGCCTAGGTTCCCGCCCTATTCCTCCCCACGCTAAAGCGTGTTGTTGTTATTGTGTTTTCTTAGCTTGTTTACTAGCTTTCTTCCCCCCAATTAGTTTCTCTCGTCCCCCTTTTGGGGATTCATATTGCTCACTTATATTCACTCTTTTTCGTATGTATTTCTCGCTCTCTCATTTTTGTTTCAGCTTGCATTTTCATGTTAGGCCACCCCGTAGCGTTACCTTGTTTACCGTTGCTAGGTTACGCTACGCTCCACCTAAGCCTAATTCCCTCCCTAGTTCTCCCCTCTTACGTTAAGCTTCTATTGTTGTTCATTTATCACTAAGAAGTAATCTTCCTTAATCCGGTTATTCAGCATGTCACGCAATCCATTGAAGTGCATCAACTGCTCTATGTTTCGCCCAGGCAGAGCCTGGGACGAACACGACCTTTGTCCAAAATGCAGATCCTGCACTCGACGAGACCCCTGCCTGGTGTGTATTAAGTTTACACCAGCTCAGTGGCAGGACATCGACCTGTGGCTTGAGGGCTTACGTAGCAAGCTCCAGGGAAGGCTGGACTCGATCCCGAGCGCAATCGGGGCGCCGGAGGTTCCAGGAATAACGGGAGATAGAGAGGAGGAGGGAGTAGTAGAGAGAGAGGTGGAGGAGAGTGGCCAGGAGAGGGCCGAAGGAGAGAAAGAGGTAGAGAGAGAGGAAAGAGAAAGAGAAAGAATTCCCCTAACGGCCCCGGCTACGTCCGGATCAGTTACGGCCAGAGGGAAGGGCAGGAGCAAAGGCAAGGCTCCTGCCAGGAAAAGACCTCCAAAGCAGAGGCACAGCTCGGCCGGGCTGGAGACTCCGTCTCAGTCCGGGCCGCAGCTAAACAGACCCACAGAGCGCGGCCCCCCGGCCGTGGGAGGCTCGGGTCCTAAAGAGAGAGCAACCGAGGGGACGCGGAGACGGAGCCGGTCCCGTTCCAGGGAGCCGGACAGGGAGCCGGAGAGGCGGGTTCCGACGGAGATCCCGGCCCGAGAAAGTAGGGAGAGAGAGTCCTCCCGCCGACCCAGAAGGGAGAGATCGGGGTCGCATACAAGATCCCCAAGACGTAGAGAGAGGAAGAGATACTCTCCAATCTCCGACGAGTCCTCGGACTCTTCCGACGATGGATACAGAAGATCCAAGAGGAGGCGCCGGTCCCCGAGACGGCGTCAGGAAGAGGAACCAGCTTGGCTTTCCAAACTCACCGGCCTTCTACGGCCCCTGCTGGAGCAAAGGACGTCCACGGTAGCCGACGTGGCACCGGGCCCTACCAGCCCCGTATCGACCATGGCCCCGCAACCGGCCCCGGACCCGGACGCTCTGGATTGCAGAGCGTCGGTGAATCTTTCCGGCTTGGAGGACGAAGGGGAGCCCATAGATCCAGATCCTCTCGACTACGATCCTATGGAGGACAGCTTTGGTCACAATTACGAACCGGAGGAAGCACCCGTGACAGGAGGAGCCCTCCCACAGGAGCTAATAACACGGGCGGCAGACATATTCAGACGACACCTGGGGTTCGAGGAACCCGAGACGCAACCGCAGAAGGCGGGCCGGGTATCAAAATTGACGGCGACCGGCGAAGCGTCATATAAGCCCAAAACTACCATACCAGTAGACGCAACCTGTTATGACAGATTTGAGGCCATTGCCAACAAGACCAAGTGGACGGCCTTCCCGGCCAGGGCAGATAGAGTGGTCAGGGTACCTGACGAGGCATGGAAGGATCTATTTAGATGCCCAACCATCCCCCAGGAGGCCAAGGAGAGATTAAAAGCCGAACAAGGGGCCTCATCCACACACGTGTTCAAGACCCCGGACCAGAGGAAGCTAGAAGAGCTTTTGGTAGAGGTGGACATGGCAGCCCGTTCGGGCATGAAGTTCGCATCGGTACTAATGCTATCAGCCGAAGTCCTTATGCGACACCACCAACAGCTCCCTGAGGACAGCAGCCAAGTATCCAGGGACGAAGCGGGCCAGCTCCTCCTGCTGCTGGGCCCCCTCGTCAGACTCGCGTACGATCAATTTGCAAGGGTCCCTACCAGGTCCGTAAAGGCACGTAGACAAAACATCGTCTCCGCCATCCATTGGCCTTCGACGGAGGCGAAGGACAGAATGCTGGAACTACCAATCCTCGGGGAAGACCTTTTTGCGGGCTGCTTCCAAAAGAAACTGCAGGAAGAGGTGGCCCGAAGGGAGACTCTGGCCAAATCAGAATTCCGACCCCCACCTACCCAGAGAACCAGACCCTTCCGCCCGAGGGAGAGCAGAGCACCTAGGGGAACGAGAGCAGCACCCACCAAATCTATGAGCAGAGGAGCTCTCAGAGGCCGAAGCCGGGGGCAGCCTTCCGTCCGACCCGCCCCTGGGCCCCCAGAGGAGGCAGAGGCTCCACGTCGACCAGACGGGACAGTGACCGCTCCTCCAATCGACCAGCGTTCGCCGCCCAGCCCTAGGGGTGCCCACCTCACCGCGGCCATTCCGCCGGTGGGGGGAGACTAACAAACTTCTCCCAGCAATGGGAATTTATTGGCGGGGACAAGTGGGTGTTGGACACAGTCAAACACGGGTACAAAATAGAATTCTCCTCCAGCCCACCTTTCGGGGGCGGAGGAAGGCAGACACTCACACCCACGGACCCCGTCAAACGCTTAGCCCTAGAAGGGGAAATTCTGGCCCTGCTGGCCAAGCAGGCAATTACAAGAGTTCCGGAAGAGACGGGACCACTCTTCCGGTCCTCCTTTTTTCTGACCAAAAAACGGGACGGCACCTGGCGTCCCATTCTAAACCTAAAACCCCTGAACACAAAACACATCAGACCAAAACACTTCCGTATGGAGACCTTAAACTTAATATTACCCCTACTCAGAAAGGGCATGTGGGCGGCGACCGTAGACTTACGGGACGCCTACCTGCACATCTTGATACACAAAGAACACCGACGATTCCTAGCGTTCCGGTACGCAGAACAAGACTACCAGTTCCGGGCGCTCCCATTCGGCCTAGCCACGGCTCCCAGAACCTTCACGAGAGTCGCGGGAGCAGTAGTCGCCTACCTCAGAAAAAGAGGGGTCACCCTCTACGTATATCTAGACGACTGGTTGGTAGTAGGGAACAGTCTATCGGAAGCAACCAACAACGTCCACAAAACGCTCCAGACCCTTCAAGAACTGGGCTGGATCGTGAACCAGAAGAAATCACGGCTATCACCCTCCCAGACGATCCAGTTCCTCGGGGCCATACTGGACTTCACCACCGGGGTAGCCCGACCCTCAGAAGAAAGAGTCGCGGCAGTCAAGGCGACCACACAACAGATCTTGGCACACCGGGGGTCACCAACGGGGACATGGCTCCGGGCCCTGGGACTCATGGCCAGCCTCGTCGATATAGTGAGACTGTGCAGGCTACACATGCGACCTCTGCAACTGCACCTGCTGAGGTCCGCAGACCCTACAGACCCAGACAAAACAACGCTCATCTACAGGTCAGAGGAGGTCACACAACACTTTCGATGGTGGCTCGACCCAAACAACTGGAGTTCAGGGGTACCCTTTGCGATACAGCTACCAATGACATCGATAACGACGGACGCGTCACTGTCCGGATGGGGAGCTCACTGGAGCAATCGCACAGCATGGGGGACGTGGTCCCAAACAGAAACATCTCTCCACATCAACATCCTGGAGATGATGGCGGTCAAAAGAGCCCTGGAAGCTTTCAACGACCACGTACAGGGAACGATAACCACAATCTTCACCGACAACACGACAGTGGTGGCCTACATCAATCGGCAGGGGGGCACCCGCTCAGAGAGACTGTGCCGACTCGCGTGGGAGGTGATAACAGCGGCCGAGGACTCCGGCACGATCCTAAGGGCTTCCCACATCGCAGGCAAGCTCAACGTGATGGCGGACGCCCAATCCAGGGGGCATATAGACCCCAACGAATGGTCTCTGGAACAGGAGACTTGCGACAGAATCTTTTCGATCTTCGGCAGGCCCACGATAGACCTGTTCGCAACACACAAGAACAACAAACTCCAGACCTTCTGTTCCAGACGATTCCACCCCCTGGCCTACCACACGGACGCAATGTCCCTCTCCTGGGACCACATGGATGCGTACATCTTCCCGCCGCTATGTATGATCGGACAAGTCCTCAGGAAAATTCGGAACTCCAAGGGCAGGTTCACACTAATAGCCCCGTTCTGGCCTCGCAGACCCTGGTTCGCCGAGATCCCCTAACTCCTCATGGACGTCCCAGTGAGTCTACCGGACAAGCCCCACCTACTGTCCCAGAGACAGGGAACTCTCTCCCACCCAGACATCAAGGGGTTACAATTAGTTGCCTGGAGGCTGTCCGGTCTTCCCTACGACAGAGAGGCTTTTCAGAAGCAGCTGCCGCGATGGCAGCCGACGCTAGAAGGGGAACGACCGCAGCGACTTACGATTCCCGTCTGCGGAAGTTCGACCAATGGTGCCGACCGAGACAGATACTGCTGCCTGCTGCCTCTGTGACACAGATAGCCGAGTTCCTCCTCTCACTCTTTGGAGAAGGGAAACAAGTCTCCACTATCAGGAATTACAGGTCGGCCATCGCTGCCATCCACCAGGGCTTCCCAGATGGCTCCACACTGAGCAATAACCCGTACATTGCACAACTCATCAAAGGCATGGCGAATCGTCGCCCACAGATCAGACGGCTGGCCCCCTCCTGGGGACTCTCAGCAGTGTTACATGCCCTGGCAGGACCACCATACGAACCAATGGCTAACGCCTCCCTGGCTGCCCTCACAAAAAAGACACTCTTCCTCGTCGCAGTTGCGTCAGCAAGAAGGAGGAGTTGCCTCCACGCCCTATCCACCAAGCAGAATCACATCAGATTTGAGGGCCACGGGGTGAGGATGGTTCCAGACCCGTCATTTATTGCAAAGAACCAGACCTTGACCTTCTTGCCAGGAGACATTTTCATCCCAGAAATTAAGACCATGTCATCAGTAGCCGAGGACAAACGATGGTGTCCAGTCAGGGCACTGAAGTGGTACCTGAACAAGACAGAGAAGTTAAGACAATCAACTTCTCTCTTCATCATACCACGACCACCCTACGCAGCGGCCTCCAAAGACACTATCCAGGTGGCTAGTAGAGATCATACGCCCGTTCACATCGGGGACCTCCCGACCAAGGGCTCACGACGTCAGAGGGGTCGCGGCCTCTACAGCCCTATTCGCCGGCATCCCGGTAGAGGACATACTCAAAGCAGCAGCGTGGAAAACTCCAACTACGTTCGTCGCCTGCTACTTGACCGACACTTTACACGCCGAAGCGGCATTTGGTAGCGCGGTGATGCGAGGTCCGGTGGGTAACAGGCCCCACCCCTCGGGCCTCCCACCATCGGGCAGTGCCACTCGGTGCTAAGGTTGTGAGGAGACAGGTAAGCGAGGAGCGAAGTAAATATTCCAAAACTTACTGGTTTGGATATTTACGAGTGACGAGCTTACCTGTCTCCATTCCCGCCTCCCTCCCCCGAGAGGGTGGTGGGACACAGCCGGACGGAGGAGCGGTCGCTCGACTTGACTCATGACTCCGAGCTTCACACCAGATAGACAGAACCACCATCCACCAGAGAGCCATCGACTATGTCTATCGGTGAGTGTACCTATGTGTTTCCGTATGCGTTTGCGTACATAGTCTTCCACTAACGTTCTCACCTAAGTTGATCTAAGGGTAACAAGTGGCGGACCGTAAATCTTTAGGCTCCTTGTTAGTGTAAGGGGTAGTTCCGCCTGCAGGGTTCAGGAGAGTGTCCCCCCTTCCCGCTGCGCCGGGGAGGGTTACACTCCCCCCTGCTAAGAAGGCGTCAGTGAATTTTTTGTTAGGGGTTCACTTTGGGAAGTTAACTCGACGGGGGTCGTTGGGGGTGGCCAGACCTTGCCACCCCCACTCCCGTGTCCGTGAGGCCACTCTTTAGGAATGGTCTCATGAGAAAGGAGGAGGGACCGGAAGGGGGGTCCGGTCATAGAGGGCGCACAGTGTTATTTATTTACCAGGACTTTATAGGCACGGTAGAATGAGGTGCTAAGGTTGTGAGGAGACAGGTAAGCTCGTCACTCGTAAATATCCAAACCAGTAAGTTTTGGAATGTCAATTTTGAGATATACCATAATAATCATTAGTTAGAAGTTAATACATTTAATAACCAACGAACAGAGACATAGGAATGAGGAGGGAGAGGTTTGAAGGAAATTGGCTATAATTTGCTGAAAGTAAAGAAGAAAATAAGAGTGAATGGAGTGTAAGTCTTTATGAGAGGTATTCCAGTTTTCTGACACAAACAGTATATTAATGGACTTGGAAATGAATTGCTTCGGAGGATATTGAAATATCCGAAACGGCTGTCTGGAGTTCTAGCCCCCATGCCAGGCATGGTATTCCCCATGGCCCACCTGCAATGGTTTGCTTATTAAACTGAGCTGATGTTCACTGTATTTAGAATTTCATCAAAATTCAACTTTTTTAGTAAAAGATATGATTTTCTGCTACTTATGAAGGATGTTACAAACAAAACAAAATTTTCAGCTAAATTTCCTATGATGACATCCTTCGCTGTGCTCTTGTCAGATGTGCGTTTTACAGAACATCAGCAGATTCGAATAATTCAAATGAATTTCACCATGGATCCAAAATGCTTTTGAACTGCATAAATGATGCAGAACAACATCCCTTTAATTTGACTTCAAACATTAACTTGCAAAGAAGAGAGAAAAAAAAAAGGGGGAAAAGAAGTTAAGAGCACACTTTAATAACGGCTTTTTCTGTGTAGTCACATCTACCATACAGCATTCCTCCGCGCAGCATTTCCCCCAAAAAACGACCGACAGAGGCAGATCAGCGGTATCAAGCTGTCTCGCATGCATGCACGAGACTCTTCCAAACACTGCATTGCTGCAGTAGTTGAAGAGGGCAATCATCTTTAATTGACCCCTCAGATGTTAATGTATTCCTCGAGACTTTACCGTAGAGCTGCGGCTCCCTAACCAGAAACAAGAAACCGGAACCTTTTAAACATTCAAGATGCTTTGAGTAGCATCAATTCAGACATGCACGGGGAGAGATAGTACATTACGGCGAGAGAGAGGCAACATCACCGAACTGTCCGTTTCGTTTGAAATCTCCATCTTGATAAATTCACTTAACAGCTCTCCAAGAGCTCAGCTGTCACTTTTGTAAATCTTCACTTAGAGAGAAGCCCTCCTGAGATTGAGTTAAAATATTCCTGAGATAAACAGTATTCTGAGAATGAAGGAGAGGGGGGAGGGAGGAGGAGGAGATGGGGTGAGAGGGGGGAGAATGTTAAAATGATTAGGTTTATCCTATTCCACAAATCATATTAAAGAATAATTAAAGCATTGTTTGACATTTAAGCAGAAGCAACAGCAATGCATAAAATTTTGATTGAAATTATGTAAACGTATGTTTGAGTGTGCTCAGTGTGGCCAATGCTGTGGTTCAATTGGGTTAACAGATTTTGATGTGCGCTTAAACTGTGCAGTATAAGTTAAGTAAACATAAGTTGGTTTTTGGTACGTACAGTATGCATGTATCAAGTGACTCAATCTGGTCTCTGTGGACCAACCTAAAGTATTTACCTCTGCTTTGTCCACAATTTATGTAAAATCAAGGCATTTGATGACTTTTTGAACCATGTCAAGACACATTATAGTGATGCATTAAATTTACATAAAGGATATACTGTACATAAGGAAGGTGGTCATTATTGCCTACTGTACAGTATACTATGGATTGATATGATATCACAGGCAGTTAGGAAACACTCAGTCTCATTGTTGCAATGGGAAAACTTAATGCAGTTCAGGCCTAGAATTTCACAATTTTAGCTATTACTTGCTAAAAGATGCCATCGAGTGTTTGAAAACCTCTACTGACTATTAAAATCAAATTCCCCACTGGCATTTTCTTTATTTAAATACAATACACATCAGTTATTTGTACAGGCTTTTTGAGAGCAGTCCACCAAATAATATTTGCTGATAATAAGCAGTAATATGGGGCTAACGTTAGGTATGAAAATCATGTCCATTGATCGACTGGTGATTGGTAAACCACTCATCATGTGAATTTTAAATGTTCTTAATGTCTATTGGAAGACAGATACAAGTGCTTTTTTTTTCTATTACCATAGCAACCAGCGAAATCCATTGGCAGTTAACGGGTAAATTAAGAGCCAAAATATCGAGGCCTGTACTTTCTGTATAGTATTCGTTTTATAGAAAATGATTAAGTTTCATAGAAAAGGGTATAGTTTTCTAGAAAATCGTTTATTTTTATAGAAAAGGGTTTACTTAAGTATGAAAAGGGTTTAGCTTTATAGAAAAGGGTTTACTTTTATATCAAAGGGTTTACTCTTATAGAAAAGGATTTTATATAGGATATAATTTCCATTGATTCGTCTATGGAAATTGAGAAATCAGAGACTATAATATTATAAAGTTTTTTATGTTATGTTTGCAAAGTATAGACTGTTTTTTGTACTTTAATGCCAGTTCATCTGAAAATGTACCCTTACATGTAATGCTGGTACAGTACCACTCATGTCATAATAGGAATATTTACCAAGTCGTTACTTGTTCTTGACATTAAAGGCGTTTCTTAAAAATAAAGGAAAGAAAATAATCACATAATAAGGAGCCAGTTGGCGTTTGTCTGGGTTTACCCCATTTAATTTTGCACTCGTGCCGAAAAGCAAGGTGAAAAGTTAATAACAAATAATACATTACAAAGCTATTATAACAACAACATAGAGACCGGAAGACATAATATATGCGAGGTGAAATTATATATTAGAGGACATGCACAAACAAAGATAATAATACCCAACAAAGTAAGCTTACATTCTTGGAGAGAAAAACAAGGATGTAATATAACGAAACCATAAATGAAACCATACTATTAAACATTAGCTAAATTTACATAAATAATAAATATATAATAATAATAAATATACATAATAAATGATAATACATTTAAGTACAAAATAATAATTAATATAAAAAAAACTACTTATCGGGACAGTCACTTTAATTAAGCAGTCTCTGTTTATCATATTAATGATGAAGTCTTAATTTTAAAAGCTATTGTCCAATTGTTATATGAGACCAAGTTTATCTTGTAGCATAAAGAAGAGAAGTAAAGTTAGACTACTCTTTGAGGTGTCCCAAAATAAAACAAGTGGTGCGCACAGTTAATTACTTGCAGACATATTGCTTTGTTTCAATCTTCTCGGTTAAACCAATCTACAGATGTGATAATTTATTCGCAGCGGATTCATTGCTTTGATTAATTAGTTACACTGTCCTACCCTCCCCCCAATTTGTTTGGAATAACTTCTCGGTGTCACAAATTATAATAGCAATCAAGGTAATTAGGCTCCCATCCCCCCTCTCTGTCCCCAATGTTGTGGTTCGTATAGTAGACTATATGTCAACATTGTGAATGCTGAATTCCAAATTAAATTTCAAATGTGGACATCACTTGCCTTTAATCACAAGTGTACAACTTGTTTCATAGGAAAACATTTTCAATTTTGAAATTGAACATGCTTAAAAGTTTGATTGTCAAATTGTAACAATTTGCATATATTGAGTTGTATTCTTAATACTTCTTACTGTTAGTTCAGCAACTCAAGATGATATGTCTGATGCATTTTCATCCCAGTTTGTTTGTTTTATCCTAGCTCTGATCTTCATCAATTTCTGCTTTGGCTAGGAATGCATCAAAGTAGTCACTTATCCTGTCAGACACTTAAATGGTTAGGTAATTTTTAACTACTTAGGGAATATTTAATAGTAACTGCCCTTAAAAATTTATTGCCTGTTTTTTAATATATATATATTTTCTTCTTATTTTTTTTTTTTTTTTAAACAGGAGAAATATTTCATGGTTGCAGACCATTTCAAAGGTTTGGATGAATTAAAGACTCTGGAATCACATGGAGCTCCCAACTTCAGAAAGCTGGAAGGTTTCCCAGTTTACGGCATGGGACAGCCATCCGTGGAGGGACTCCGTAGGGTGATGGAACACCTGTATGACAAGTGTGATGTGGTGAGTAATATTAGCAGTTAAGGGGAGCAGTATGCTAATTTGGTTTAATCAAAGGCACGGCTGGTGGGGAGGTTAGGAGGGAGGGTGGTTGGGAAGTTAGGAGGTAGGGTGGTTGGGAGGTAGGGTGGTTGGGTGGTTAACAGGCAGAACAATTAGGAGGCAGGGTGGTTGGGAGGATGCAGGGTGGTAAGGAGGCAGGGTGGTTAGGTGGCAGGGTGGTTGGGAGTTTGTGAGGTAGGGTGGTTGGGAGGCAGGGTGGTTGGGAAGGCAGATTAACTTGTAAACTTCTCATGAAGATGTTACCATCACACCAAAAAACATACTTTCATAGATTTATGAGAACAGAAACTAAAGAAGTGAAATTTGGAAGGGAGGACGAAGTTGCAGTGTATTATATGGAGGTGGTACAAATTCATTTATTGTATGGTGGTAAGGAAAAGGTGGGGTGAGGGAGTGGAATACAGGTTTTGTAGAAATGCAGAAAATTTGTAAACATTCTTAAAAACACGGCACCATGCCACAACAAAACCCCTTGATAATGGATCAATAGATGAGACTCTGAAATTTGAGATCAAGTTTGCAGCCACCTGGAAGTGGGACAACTGCATGCATTTCAATGCTTTTTATTGTACCAATGGTTGTTGATTAGGTAGTAGGATGGGCATATATATATATTAGCAGGAGACTGGTAAGAATCTTGAAAATATCCAAATCAGTCAAAGGTTTGGGTATTCATCACTGATATATATATGTCAGTTTTCAAAATGTTTAAGGTGAGCAACTTTTGGAGATGCCATGGTCATGAGTCCTGCCCCTGAACTTCCAGGGAGATATTTGATAATTATAGATAATCGGTGAAAGCAGAAGAAAGCGGTTTGTATCTACATGTTCAATATATTTTATCAGCCGAGAAGGTTCTCAACGTTCATAAGGACTCGTGAAAATATCATAAGATTTAATTAAGCGGTCTTCGGTTTGTGTGATAATTCCTTTAGCAAGACTTACTGTACTTTAAAACCAGACCAGGGTCATTCTTGAACTTACATAGTTTGTGAAAAATCTGTCCTTTAAATGAACTCTCCTTAACTATAATGGACAAAATTTTGACTGTAATTAGATAGTATCAATGCAGTGGAATATAACACACTCTGGGTTCCTGTGGCACCATATACTTCCCCAGCCCCCTTTATTTTACTTCTGAAGGCATATGTACAATTACAAAATAAAACTTTGGCATAGCTTTTCCTGGAAGTGTTTCCCCTCCTCCCCCCCTTGCCTTGATCCTGGGGACTCCTAGACTCGGACATGCTTGAACTTGGTGGTTCCCCTCAGGTGGCTCCAAGGCACTTAATTCCCTCACCTACTTTTTTTGATAATCCAGCGCTGTATCTGAGTGTCTATATGATGTAACATCGGGGAAACGCTAAGCGATTTTTTACTTCGACCGGGTGCATAACATTTGGAGATTTCGGCTATTTTTTCCTTGAAAATTTTTTGAAAAGTCAGGTCACACTTTTTGGGGATGAAATTGATTCTGCAGTATCGACTATTACTGCTGCATGCAGCTGGAATCCTGATAGAAGATTGTATCTCAGTGTCTATATGACGTAACATCGAGATATGCTGAACGACTTTTAACTTTGGTGTTTACCTTACTGGGTAGTTAAGTTATGGAGATTTCAGCCATATTTTCTTTGAAAAGTTTGTGAAAAATCAGGTCACATTTTTCGGGAATGAAATTGATTCTCTAGTGTTGACTTTGACTGCTGCATGCAGCTGGAATCCTTATAGCTATTTCCGGTTTCATAGCTTAGTTTCAAATATTTTTTTATCTTTAGCTTGAATCATCTTTAGTTTTGGCATCTTAATTTGTGACCTTGCATTTGTATGATCATAATTAGCTGCAATCTCCCATCTAATTTTGATATTACAAGGTTTTTCTTTGTTTCATTAAAAAATAGTAAATCCATCTGGCTATATTTGTACCATTTCTTTGATCGTTAGAGTTTGCATCTGCATTTCTGAGTTTTTATCTGGCTCAAGGTTACAATTATGTGACCCTATCGATAATAAAACGTGAACAGAGCTCTGTCTAATGTCTGTTACTGGCTATCTTTGACTTTGATTCCTGACTTACCTGTCTACCCATAACAAATGCACTCTCTCTCTCTACTCACTCTGCCTAGGGTGACCCAGTAGCATTTAGTCACTGACCAGGTCACAGTGACCCATCAACCTATCATTTCTCATTCTACCACCCAAAGTCACTGTTCACAATAACCGAAGTGACAGTTATTGGTGTCACTTTGGGTGACACTGTGTCACTTTGGGTGACACCCAAAGTGTCACCCAAAGTTTGTTTTGCATTCGAGATCTTTGCACTCTGTCTGTCCCTGGCCTATAGCAACTGATCACATGATCTGAACAGCACCCCCAGTGACCCTCTGTAGGGTCACTCCCATCTTTATCCCAACGATAGTCAAACTAATAAACCAAAGGAAATGTTTCATTGGAAGTTGCTGAGTGCATACAGTTTGTCTACAGACAACATGAAATATAACTCTCCTTCAGGGTGACCATGATAGATGACTTGGTAAAACTCAGACTAGCTACTGTTTAACTATAGTTTAGAATATATATATATATACAGTACTGTATCTACTACTTTATCACATGCATTTATGGTAGATTTCAACTCAGTCTATTGTTTCCATCAGCTTCTACCATCAATTTCCTATGATATGATTAGTTTAACCATGCACAATGTAATCTATAGTGGGGGAGGGGCAGGGGGGGTAGGGGGGTGCAGGAGATGGGAAGACAAATCAATGATTTATCTAGAAGGATTTGGAAATACTATATATTTAAGCCAAGATTCACTAGGCCAAATGCAAGATATACTAAAAATAAAAGTTGAAAACTTGAAAGAGCTGAGAGATTTCTCTGGTTTATTGAAATTCAAACAGCCTACCAACACTGCACAATTGTGTATGAAGATTATGCATTTTTCTATAAACTTAAAATGTTCATACTAGTAGTTAGTGTACAGTTATATAAACTGGTATTGTTTATATTCTCTGTGTTGAGATCTTGGTTGCAGCTGTTTGTAAGGCTGCACTTTAATTTTCTTCTTTCTTTTGGCAGATGGTATATATCTGAAGAGAATTTTTCATTTTTTTTTTCTTTTCTTGGCCAGCCTTGGGCTAAAACCTTGCTTGTAAAATGCTCAGAAAGTTGATTAATTCCTTAAAATGTTCATTTTGGTATCTGGGTAGCTTAATTGGCATATATAATCGTATTAACAGCGGATACGGATACTGAAAATTACTATATATATGTGATTGGAGCGAGCTCATTACAGAACTTGTAGGAATTATAAAGCCTAGTATTAACCGACAAACTTTTGATTCTACAGTAATAGTATGGGTATAGATCCCTGTGAATCAGGAAATACCTCACATAGAGCCCGGGGTGGGGGAGTTGGCCAATCTGTTTTATTTGATCGGAAAGATATATCTGCTTAAAATTTCATGAGCCGGTGCAAGATAACCTGCTTTGATAAACTTTAAAAAGTAGCTGTTTGCAATCAGAGAAGCAATTGTAGAAATATCAGATGAATGTTTCTTAACTTTTGAAAAAGCATTGATATTGCAAGTCATTAACGAGATAGATGACTTAAGTCTCCAATGATACCATAGACGCTCTGAAATATTGTACAATGCCTGAAGTAAAAGCAATATTTAATTTTAGGGAATTCCATATTTTCTTTTTATTCTAAGTAATCTCACAGGGAATATCATCAGTCTGATGATTAAAAGGTTCACTCTTCAACAAGAGTTCTATTGCTTGTGATTTACTTCGCTCCTCGCTTACCTGTCTCCTCACAACCTTAGCACCCCTTCTACCGTGCCTTAAATGCCCTGGTAAACCCTTTAACACTGTGCGCCCTCTATGACGGGCTCCCTGGTCGTTGCCCTTCCTTCTCATTCTACCATTTTAAGTGCCTACACACGTTTATTTCGATTGGAATATTTCCTTCGGATTTCGTCCTTATGGTAGCGGAAGTTTTGGGAGCTTTTTTCTTCCATCGGATTTTATATATCTTATCCTTTCCAGCCTGATAAGAATCCTTTTCTTGTATAGGGAGGGATTTTGCAGGCTGTTTTGTGTGAGAGCGACCTTCAATGTTTATGATAAAGATTACAATATACAGGTATATGAATATATATGATCACTCATCCTTTGTCCTCTGATATTATTTAGGTGACTTGCTGAGTGATATATTCAGTCAGCACTACAAGGCCATTAATTAATCAATTAAATTTGGGTAATTAATTACACTTTGACCTTCAAAAGCCAGCCAAGCTGTAAGGAAATCTATAATAAAGCTTCACCTTGTAGCACCCAAGGTATCCCAAGTGGGAGCTGGTTGTGACCCTATTCTGGCGAATAACAGTTTAGATATTCATAAAAGTGCTGTAAAACATTAAATTGTACAGTATGTGTGTATGTGTGTGTGTATGTATGTATTTTAGATCCTCCTGCAAGCAGGAACTCGCGAAGAAGCCATCATTGGCTTATCAAAGCCGCAAGCTGACCGAAGTCAGTCTCTTAGATTCATATTTAACGTCAATGATTATGAATTGTCAATTGTCAACAACTCTGTAACTGGACGACATACATTAATCTTGGAGTGACTCGAACTCGGGACCTTATG
Organism: Apostichopus japonicus; assembly: GCF_037975245.1. Lineage (NCBI taxonomy): Eukaryota > Metazoa > Echinodermata > Holothuroidea > Aspidochirotida > Stichopodidae > Apostichopus > Apostichopus japonicus. Next base: position 10,058,972 of record NC_092566.1, on the reverse strand, counting down.
ATTTGAAAGGCACCGGCGTTAACCACTGAGCTAACACTCCCTTGTGTTGTAACTGACACAGTTCTGACACAAATTGTAACTGACACAGCCTTACACTATTTAGACTCCTCCCTCCTGACGATGTACAGCAGATCTTTCGAAGTCCACTGTATTAAGGGGGATCCATCATGAAATATGAACACAAATATTTTTTTTTTAAATCCAGCATTTTTATTAAGCAATTAAGTTCAGACAAAGACACTTTGTCTAACTTTGATGTTTTTCATAACCATCTACCTGAATCTAACTTGCAATTGTCTTTAGTGCATAATCAAATCTGTCCGACCCTTTGTCTTACTTTCTCATGACCTGAATGAACTTAAAAGAAGAGGAAGCATCAAAGAGGCAAAATTCCATGTTGCCATGTTACATAATTAGTTTAATGGCTAATAAAACTTCCTGTTGTTGTTAGTTTTGTCCTTAATATAATATCGATGTCTCGTGTGGTCATTTTTCGGGTGTTAATACTTAATTTCCTTCGAGGCGGCTGTAAGGCGATCATTACATTAATAAATGAAAACATTACGAGTGTTACTATAGTAATTCCCTCTATTGGTCTCTTCTCACCCCCTCCCCGCCCTTCCTCCCCCATGAACTTTGTGATCTATGTATAAAACACATATCCAGATAATCCAGGTTGCGCCGTGCTGATACTCAAAATATCACATATATTGGACAATATGGATGTCATCACCTACATGTAAACTCTCACAATTTACTTCGCTCCTCGCTTACCTGTCTCCTCACAACCTTAGCACCTCATTCTACCGTGCCTATAAAGTCCTGGTAAAATAATAACACTGTGCGCCCTCTATGACCGAACCCCCCCTCGGTCACTCCTCACTACTCATTCTACCATTAAAAGTGTCTTCACGTGAATTTCTTGTGGATATATTTCCCTTGGATTTCGTCTTGGTTTTCTTTAGCGATCTTTGGAAGTTTCTTTCCTCGGATTCTTAGGAGTATTGCAGTCCTTTCCAGCCCGATAAGTATCCTTTTTTGTTGAAAGGGAGGGTTTTGGGGACTGTTTTTATTCCTAGTGCGTTTCCGCCCTTAGGTTTTTTGCGGGGGTAGCAGTTCCGCGAACTGCCTAGGTTTCCCGCCATTTTCCCTTCCCCACGCTATAGGCGTGTCGTTGTATTTTCATGTTCATAGCATGTCTACATTGTATTTCTATTCACGATTTCTTCTTCTATATTTCGCTCTCTCATGTTCTTTTTCAGCTTGTGTTGATTTTGTTAGGCCACTTCGTAGCGTTTTTCGTATTTTGCCGTTGCTAGGTTACGCTACGTACCTCTACTCACCGTTATGTACCTCCCGTTATCTCCCGTTCTCTTGTTAGTTTGCATTTTTCCGTAAGCTTAAGAGTTAGTCTTTCCTTAATTCGAGCGTTTTAGTTTGTCTCGTAACCAGCTAAAGCTTTTTAACTACTCGATGTTTCGGCCAGGCAGAACCTGGGTCGAACACGATTTGTGTCCTAAGTGTAGAACCTACACCAGACGGGACCCACGCCTGGTCTGCATAAATTTTTCGCCAGCCCAGTGGCACTAGATAGACCAGTGGCTTACGAGTCTAAGAAGCAAGCTTTAGGGCAGGCTGGACTTGATTCCTTAGGCCATCGGTGCCCCAGAAAAAGATATAGGAGAGACAAGAGAGAGAGAGAGAGGAGGAGGGAGAAGTGGTGAGAGAGGTGGAGGAAAGTGGCCAGGAGAGGGCCGAAGGAGAGGTGGAGAGAGAGAGAAAGAGTACCCCTAACGGTCCCGGCGACGTCCGGTTGATTACGGCCAGAGGGAAGGGCAGGAGCAAGGCTCCTGCCAAGAAAAGACCTCTTGAGAAGAGGCACGGCTCGGCCGGGCTAGAGGCAACGTCTCAGTCCGGGTCGCAGCAAAGAGTACCCCTAACGGTCCCGGCGACGTCCGGTTGATTACGGCCAGAGGGAAGGGCAGGAGCAAGGCTCCCGCCAAGAAAAGACCTCTTGAGAAGAGGCATGGCTCGGCCGGGCTAGAGGCAACGTCTCAGTCCGGGTCGCAGCAAGAGAGACCCATGGAGCGCGGGCTACAGGCCACGGAGAGCTCGGGTCCGAGAGAGAGAGTACGACCGAGGGGTCGCTGAAACGGAGCCGGTCCCATAGCAGGCTCCGGGAGCCCGGGTCCGGCGAGAAAAAAATATTAAAAAAAAAAAAAAAAAAAAAATCCCACCGGAAAGGACAGAATGTCCGGGTCGAGGAGTACCGGCGTGGTGGTACCCGGCGTGGTACGCACACAGAGACGGGCTCCGGGAGCCTGGGTCCGGCGAGGCCCCGGGTCCGGCGAGACCCCGGGTCCGGCGAGACCCCGGGTCCGGCGAGACTCGAAGGGAAGGCAGAACCGAGGTTTCACTCCAGATCCGAGACCGCCCCCGGAGCCGGGAACCAGAGCTATACAATCGACTGCTGGGTCCTCAGAGATTGGCTCCGGAGGGCCCGGGCCCGACGAGAACGGGGGCGCAGGGGCAGAAGCCCGGTCCGCAGATCTCCAAACGGGATCTAAAACTGGTCCCGAAGTCGGGAGCCTACGAGAGTAACAACATTTACAACTGCGACATTTACAATAACATTTACAACTACAACAACATTTACAACGAGATTAACAACTGCTAGGCCCCCAGAACGGGGTAGCAGGTGCAGAAGCCCGGCCCGCAGACCCCCTAACCGGAGCCGCGGCCGGTCCTGAGGCCGGGAACCGATGAGATTACCAATGCCGGGCCCCCAGAACGGGGTAGCAGGGGCAAGCGCCCAATCTGAAAAGAGAACCAGCCCCGAGCCAGGTTCCCACGGCAAAGGGAGAAATATCTATCCCCAGACACCGAACACAGACATCGGTGCCGAGGAGCGATCGCAACCCACGGCCAGCCCGGCCGCGACACCACGATCAATCCCAGACCAAAGAATGGAACCTGATTTGTTCCCCGGCAAGGACGACCTGGTTTGCAGAGCGTCGGGCAACCTGTCCGGCCTAGACGACGAGGTCGACCCCTAGATTTCGGGGTTACAGAGGACGGTTACTCCCGCTTCCCAGAATAAGGGGAGTGTCCCCCCCCCCCCCCCGGAACTAGCAGCTTGAGCGGCGACGACAGGTTCGAATCATTTGCGGGAAAACACCGCTACACATCCCAAATGTGTGTTTATTTATCGAGTACCTGCAGACACTCAGGGGTCATATTCTCCTCGCTAATTATACTCCTCTCTAATCATAATTCATCGCCATTTGCCTAGGTTAAAATCTTACTTGTGTTTAAAAACACTCGTTTAAAACACTGGTGAACCCACTTCCAGAACATGTTAAAATGCGTAAGACTGAGGGGTTTCAAATCGGTTCTCATGACGTACAGTATTCCGTTTAATTTAAAACCTTGGCAAACTGCTAGGAAGAGAACTTTCTCGAGACTTGGCAAAGTGCCAGGAAACATAACGCTCATAGATCCTTGGCAAACTGCCAGAAAAAAAAAAAAAAAAAAAGGTACAACGTGGCACATTTGTTAAGAGAGGAGGGGGGGCCAAGCAGCCACCTGGCTTGACACGTGTAAGCTCAACTTTTACCGCAACGAGCTATCGACTACGTGAGCGATCCTATGGAATAAGCCTTTCTTCCTATTTCTTTGGTGAATTACCAAGACAAACGCGTTAGTAAGTTGAAAAAGGGGTAGGATACAACCCCATCAAGTTACAAGCGCTAACACGCTCCGAACATACAGCATGCGCTTCATGAGCAATGTTCGATGTTCCGACATCTTAAGCAGAGTTGCATTTCGTAGCACCTGATGGCCTAGTCTTGACTAGCCTAGGCGCTAGGTGGTTTCAATAGGAAGCTGGAAACCTTTACTGCACTACGAAATGGACACATCTCGACAGGAAGAGATTTGAGAAGTAACGGGTACGTTATCATAACATTCAATACGTGTTTATTACGTTAAATGTGGTGTTGATAAAACGTTGACATAAGATGTCTATGAGATATTACGCGTTATATTAATGTTATATTAATGTCTTAACGGAAATTGTTTTGAAATAATAGCCCCTAAAGGGTTTCGGTAACATATTTCTTACACCTCTAATAACGCTATCATAGCAAAAGACTAAGCATTTAGTAACGCCTTTGTGTTTGCTGAGTAACTCCCTGGACTCCATGAAACAGCCAGGATTGATGAGGTGGAATTTCTACAAACCCACCCTACACATCCCCTGTTGGGAGTTTGTTCCTGGTGAGTAGGGCTGTAGCTTAGTTAGCTCAGTGGTTAAACCCGGTGCCTTCCAATCAAAAGGTCCCCGGTTCAAGTCACCCCAAGATTAATGTATGTTGTCCAGTTACAGAGCTGTTGACAATTCATAGTCATGGACATTAAATATGAATGTACGAGACTGACCTTGATCAGCTTGCGGCTTTGATAAGCCAATGAGGCTTCTTCACAAGTTCCTATTTGCAGGATGATCTAAATTACATACACAAATACATACATATACTGTAGTTGTAAAAGCCACATAGCAGCTGTAGCATTGATTAAGACTCTGATGAAGCAAACTATCCATTCAGTACTCAATTTTTGGAGAGCACTGTGGTCAAGCGGTGTAGGCAGTGTACTGGTGATCTAAGGCTTGCAGGTTTTAGTCCTGGCCAGATCATTCTGTTGTTTCCTTGGGCAAGGCACTTTATCTCCATTGCGTCTTTCCATCCAGGAGGGATCTCTCTCTGTTTAACAGGTTATTTTTGAGAAGGGTAATATTGCTAGCGCCTCTGGCTTCGTTATCGATAGATAGGCCGGCGCAGTTCAACCCTCAATATTATTATTAATATTATTTTTTCATGGAAAGAACCTCCATGAAACCTCCCTACAGGGTACAGCTTAGGTCTACATCATCAAGGCAGTACTTTTCTTCAGAGGTTTTCTGATTGCAACTGGTTGATAACTAAAGGGGTCATCAGCAGTACTGTGGTACTGCAAGCAGTACTGCGAGTGCTGCTGTATTGCAGGCGCTAACAAGGTCATCATACAGGCCACTGTCCTTGACTTCTTTAGCAGCATATACAGAGAAACCACTTTCCTGCACCACAGTGGCGTCAGCAGGGCAAAGGATCGGCCCCAACACCCTATTTGCAAAGATAACCAGGTTCATGTGCTTCCGCCTCGCTCTCAGGACTGTGGGGTTGGGGCTCTCTGGAGCCCTCCCAAGCCCAAGTACAGGGCACTTTGATCACCATCCTCCCAGACAACACGATGGTGGTGGCATACTGTACAGTAGCTACATCAATAGACAGGGTGGCACCAGGGCAGAGAGACTGTGCCGTCCGGCATGGGAGACCCTCACCACAGCTGCAGAATCTGGCACGGCCCTATGGGTCTCCCATATAGCCAGAAAGGAGAGTGTGAGGGCCGATGCTCTGCCCAGGGGACAACTCGACCCCGACGAGTGAACCCTTCGCAAGGAATATGCGGTAGGTTTTTCCACATGTTCGGCATACCTCTGATAGACCTGCTTACGACAAAGGGCAACAATGGGCTGCCCATCTTTTGTAACAGGCGGTCCCACCTGCAGCCTTCCACATAGCGCCAGGTCCCTGCCTTGAGACGGACCAGAGGTTTAAATTCTTCCCCCCCCTTGGGCATGATCAGCCAGATACTGAGGAAGATTCGCAGCTCCAAGGGTAAATTCATCCTAGTGGCTCCCTCCGGACCCCGGGTCCCAGGCCGCAGGTCCCACACGCAGGCCCCAGACGGGGACGTCTGGTTTTCCAGACGGCTCCACGCTGGGCATTAGCCCAGACATTGACCAGCTCACCAAAGGCATGGCTAATCGCCGTCCACGAGTCAGACAGTTAGCCCCCTCTGCGGGGCTCTCAGCAGTGCTGCATGCCCTGGCAGGGCCGCTGTACGAATCAACGGGGAACGCTTCCCTGGCTGCTCTTACAAAGAAAACACTCTTCGTCATTGCGGTAGCGTCAGCGTGAAGGAGTTACCTCCAAGCCCTAATAACCAAACAGAACCACATCAGATTCGAGGGCCATGGGGCGAGGACGGTTCCAGACCCGTCCCTTATTGCCAAGAACCGGGCCTTGACTTTCTTGCCCGGGGACATTCTCTTTCCGGAAATCAAAACCCTTTCATCAGTGGCTGAGGACAAGCGATGGTGCCCAGTCAGGGCACTGAAGTGGTACTTAAACAGGACAGAGAAGTTGAGACAAACAACCTCCCTTTTCATCCTGCCACAACCACCTTAAACAGCAGCCGCCAAGGATACCCTATCCCGATGGCTAGTAGAGATGATCCGCCCGTTCACGATGGGGGGATACCCGGCCAAGAGATCACAACATCAGTGGGGCCTCGGCTTCCACAGCTCTCTCTGCCGGTATCCCGATACAGGACATCCTCAAGGTGGCAGCGTGGAAAACACCAACTACGTTCGTCGCCTGTTACTTACCTGACAATCTACACGCCGAGGCAGCTTTTGGTAGCTCGGCGATGCGAGGTCCGGTTGGTACTTGGTCCCACCCCTCGGGCCTCCCACCATCGGGCAGTGCCACTCGGTGCTAAGGTTGTGAGGAGACAGGTAAGCGAGGAGCGAAGTAAATATTCCAAAACTTACTGGTTTGGATATTTACGAGTGACGAGCTTACCTGTCTCCATTCCCGCCTCCCTCCCCCGAGGTGGTGGGACACAGCCGGACGGGGGAGCAGTCGTTCGACTAGGCTCACGACTCCAAGCACAACACCAGATAGACAGAGCCAACAACTACTAAGAGTCACCGGCCAGGTCTATCGGTGAGGGTAACTTTGCACCCTGTGTTTTTCATATGCGTACTCACCTAAGTTGTCTTAGGGTTAGCAAGTGTTGGGCCTTTACAGGATGAGGCTCCTTGTTAGGAAAAAGGGGTAGTTTCGCCTGCAGGGCTCAGGAGAGTGTCCCCCCCCTTACCCGCTGCGGCGGGGAGGATTACACTCTCCCTGCTAGGAAGGCATCAGTGCCTTTTGTTAAGGGCTCACCTTTGAGAAGTTTAGTCGACGGGAGCCTTGGGGGTGGCCAGAGGATTCTGGCCACCCCTATTTCGGTGACTGTGAGGCCACTTTTAAGGAGTGGTCTCATGAGTAGTGAGGAGTGACCGAGGGGGGGTTCGGTCATAGAGGGCGCACAGTGTTATTATTTTACCAGGACTTTATAGGCACGGTAGAATGAGGTGCTAAGGTTGTGAGGAGACAGGTAAGCTCGTCACTCGTAAATATCCAAACCAGTAAGTTTTGGAATTTCTTTTGTATTATTGGTTTCATATTTTGCATGCAAACTTTATTCTTACATTGTATAGGGATCCAGGGTAGGGGGGAGGTAGAGGGGAGGGGGAGGGTTGGTTGGGATGAGGAAGTATTTAAATGTCATTGAGATCAACGTCATTACTACATTTGGAGGTATTTTCTTACCCCTGTAGTTCTCTATTCAGCATATTAAAGCAGTACATATATTGGTAGCCTTCAAAGTTGATAACATATATAGCACTGTTCCCCTCTCCATCCCCCCTTTCTATGACTCTATAGCGTACGTCCACTTTCTTCTGTCAATCCCCTTCACTGGTTTTCATGTTTGGTCTGGAGTTTTGGACTACCGGCTGTTAAGATTTGGAGTAATCTGTGAACTTAATATATCAGAGCAGCTATTTACAAGTTTACCTAGATCCTTTTGAGTTTTCACAATGTCTTTAATGATGTATCTTTCCTATTATTATGGTGGTCATCTCTCTGCTCTGTTTTTTGTAATTTTTGTATGCAATCACATGCATGTGGTGTTATACCATGCAGCTATGTTTGTCTGTGTAATGTTAAATAATTGATTAGATAGGCAGCTTCAATTGTCATTGGATAGGCAGATGTTAAAACAAGATAGTTATAAAGGATCAAGAGAGACTCTTGAGAAATGTAGATTTGTTTAAATATCTTTATGGTTTTGAATGGAGATACAAACCAAACTCCCACCCTCTGCAAGATAACAGAGATCTTTGAGATGAACTTCACTGACTCCCCCAAATAGCTGAAAAAAAGACCTTTTTTCTGCTTGGGAGACGTCCTAGTTTAATAGTTGTGCCTGGGGGTTATGAAATATTATTTTGTAAATCTGTCATGATGTCATAAAGCCACTGGGATCTGAAACATTTTAGATCTAGACCATCTCTACACCAAAACACCTAATTATAAAACTGTTTACATTGCTTATTGTACTTCATATTTTAATGAGAAGGCATGTTAGATCAAGACCCTCTCTAAATCAAAACACCTCATCATAAATCTGTTTACATTGCTTATTGTACTTAATATTTAATGAGAGGCATTTTAGATCAAGACCTTTTCTAAATCAAAACACCTAATCATAAATCTGTTTACATTGCTTATTGTTATTCATATTTAATGAGAGGCATTTTAGATCAAGACCTTCTCTAAATCAAAACACCTTATCATAAAACTGTTGACAATGCTTATTGTACTTCATATTTAATGAGTGGCATGTTAGTTCAAGACCTTCTCTAAACACCTAACCATTAATCTGTTTACATTGCTCACTGTACTTAAAATTTATGAGAGACACTGTAGATCAAGACCTTTTCTAAATCAAAACACCTATTCATAAAACTGTTTAGATTGCTTATTATACTTCATATTTAATGAGAGGCATTTTAGATCAAGTTCTTTGGAAATCAAAACAACCTAATCATAAATCTGTTTACATTGCTTATTGTACTTAAAATTTAATGAGAGACACTCTAGATCAAGACCTTTTCTAAATCAAAACACCTAATCATAAACAGGTTTACATTGCTTATTTTACTTAATATTTAATGAGAGGCATTTGAGATCAAGACCTTCTCTAAATCAAACACCTAAATCATAAAACTGTTTACATTGCTTAATGTACTTAATATTTAATGAGAGGCATTTTAAATCAAGACCTTCTCTAAATCAAAACACCTAATCATAAACAGGTTTACATTGCTTATTTTACTTAATATTTAATGAGAGGCATTTTAAATCAAGACCTTCTCTAAATCAAAACACCTAATCATAAAACTGTTTACATTACTCATTATAGTTAATATTTAATGAGAGGCATTTGAGATCAAGACCTTCTCTAAATCAAAACACCAAATCATAAAACTGTTTACATTGCTTATTGAACTTCATATTTAATGAGAGGCATTTTAGATCAAGACCTTTTCTAAATCAAAACACCTAATCATAAATCTGTTTACATTGCTTATTGTTATTCATATTTAATGAGAGGCATTTTAGATCAAGACCTTCTCTAAATCAAAACACCTTATCATAAAACTGTTGACAATGCTTATTGTACTTCATATTTAATGAGTGGCATGTTAGTTCAAGACCTTCTCTAAACACCTAACCATTAATCTGTTTACATTGCTCACTGTACTTAAAATTTATGAGAGACACTGTAGATCAAGACCTTTTCTAAATCAAAACACCTATTCATAAAACTGTTTAGATTGCTTATTATACTTCATATTTAATGAGAGGCATTTTAGATCAAGTTCTTTGGAAATCAAAACAACCTAATCATAAATCTGTTTACATTGCTTATTGTACTTAAAATTTCATGAGAGACACTCTAGATCAAGACCTTTTCTAAATCAAAACACCTAATCATAAACAGGTTTACATTGCTTATTTTACTTAATATTTAATGAGAGGCATTTGAGATCAAGACCTTCTCTAAATCAAACACCTAAATCATAAAACTGTTTACATTGCTTAATGTACTTAATATTTAATGAGAGGCATTTTAAATCAAGACCTTCTCTAAATCAAAACACCTAATCATAAAACTGTTTACATTACTCATTATAGTTAATATTTAATGAGAGGCATTTGAGATCAAGACCTTCTCTAAATCAAAACACCAAATCATAAAACTGTTTACATTGCTTATTGAACTTCATATTTAATGAGAGGCATTGTAGATCAAGATCTTCTCTAAATCAAAACACCTCATAATAAATCTGTTTACCGTACATTGCTTATTATACTTAATATTTAATGAGAGGCATTTTAGATCAAGACCTTCTCTAAATCAAACACCAAATCATAAAACTGTTTACATTGCTTATTATACTCAATATTTAATGAGAGGCATTTTAGATCAAGACCTTCTCTAAATCAAAACACCTAATTATAAAACTGTTAACATTGCTTATTATACTCAATATTTAATGAGAGGCATTTTAGGTCAAGACCTTCTCTAAATCAAAACACCTAATCATAAAACTGTTAACATTGCTTATTATACTTAATATTTAATGAGAGGCATTTTAGATCAAGACCTTCTCTAAATCAAAACACCTAATCATAAAATTGTTTACATTGCTTATTGAACTTCATATTTAATGAGAGGCATTTTAGATCAAGACCTTCTCTAAATCAAAACACCTAATCATAAATCTGTTTACATTTGCTTTCTGTACTACTCAGTCACTGCACCAAGTTTCACACATCACATGTCGCCACAATTTACCCCGCCGCATTCATTGTACCGTAACATCAAAAACACTGCACATACGTGTGTGAATCAAGTGCAAATTTCCCCAGCGCTGTAACACTGTAACTAGCCAAATCCGAATCTTAACATTCGTACGTAAACATACGTAACGATAGGTATCTCCAATTCTCCACTGCCAAGAGGGCGGCCACCCCGACGACTGTATATCAGAGCAACATCGCTAGTTTCAGCAGTGGAATTATAGTGTCATTGCTCCAGATATCATCAAGAGTAAGATTTAATCGCAGTAGGTGCCGTGCGTGTCATTCATCTTCCTTCAAATTATATTCCATTTGACCTCATCTTTTCAACAAACCCATCGACCCGAGCGTTTCATATCAATTCATTTCATTTCAATTCAATTCAATTTTTTTTTTTCACATCGGCGAAAAAAAAATGCCTTTTGAGAGAAAGTACCAGAGGAAAATCAATAAAGCAATTTAGTCTTGAATAACAGCCATCTTCAAGGAAAAGTAGAAGATTGCGAGAGGTATTCAATACGTAATAACAGCTTGTATCAAATCACATGCACATCATTATAACTTCCTTTTACTGTGCAGTGTTGGGTTCGTCGTTATATAATTGCTTTTTGAGGGTTCGTATGGTTTGGAATGGTAAAATTTGGACTGTAGAATCTGTTTAGATGTTTCCATGCTGGAATCAACTATAGAAATGTGTGTGTATATATATATATATGGGCGATTCCGTGAAAACAGGGACATGACCCCAAATTTTCAAAATCATTTCTGCAGCCATTTTTGGCTTCTAATATACTATAAACACATTTAGGGTCTGGGTTATGTACTTTTTTTCCAACTTTATCACGTTCTTCTACCAAAAAATGTGAATACCTGACTAATGTTGAATTTTGAGGGAATATTTGAGGAAATAGTATGGATATTTCAAAGTCTCAGATTTCCATATTTGAAAGCAACCTAAATAAATTTGTTATATATGTATTGGTAGTGCCATTAGTGATATATTAAAATATTAATCACAATTCCTCCAAACACTTTTGGTTTGTAGGCATATATGGCTGTAACGACACATAGCTGATTTGAGAGCGTAATGCGAGTTACTGAAAGACCAAGTTTTTAACTTTTTTTTTTCACTGGAGCAGATAATTTCCTGCCATTTCATATTATGCTTCTAGTCAAAGTAAAGAGTATAAAAATAGTTGAAAGAATTAGAAATGTACCTAGTATATAGATATAAATAGCCATTGAAAACTGTAATGCGAGTTACCAGTAATGCGAGTTACCACTGTAATGCGAGTTACCACATATTATTCCAATCTCACTTGCAGTACTACTGATCAACAAAACAATACAGCGCACTAAATACTTATATAAGGTGTGCACAGTAGTTACTTCCTGTACCCAGAATGCACTGCAACCTCCATTACATCACATGTGACCAATAAGACAGTTTCAACAGACATTGATGATTTTATCACCTGACCTTTGTGGAATCACGGACCTTCCAAGTTGCATTCAACTGTGATATCATCAAATGAGTAAAGTTAGCCTATTCTTTCTCCATTTTAACATTAGCATTTTCATGGGATATTAATTGCTTGGTACAATATTTAGGACAAATTGTGAGAGCTTAGGCTATATTAGTCTGTAGCCTATCACATAGTAATCTATATGTTCAAGGATGGGCAAATATTGTAAATCATGACCATTATAATGTGCCTAACATCTTGATGGAAATTAGTCTTGATGTGAAAGCTGATGCTGTCAAGGGTGTGGGCACCTCAGAATTAGTGGGATGGGCAGAGGGGATGGGACGGACGGGGAGTTTGCATAGGGGATGATTGGGGCTGCTGGGGGGGATGGGGCAGGATTGCAGAGGCTTGGTCAGTTGGAATAGATTGGTGTGGTTTACCAATTCAAATGTGTGTTCCCCAAATATCATGATGTGCAAACCCCTTTCCCCAATATGAGTGTCTTATCACTACAATGTGAAAATCAACCTTTACTCCAAAGCATTTCAAATCCCCAAATTACACAAAATAAGGCAGGCCACCGGATTTCACGGGAATTGATAACTGGAAATGGCCAAACCCCAGGGATGACAAAACTTTCTATCGACGAAGCAAGATGATAAAGAAGTTGGGAACACCTTTGATTGCTAATAGTTGTGGCCAATTCAAGTTTGCATCAAAATTCTAATTTGATACAAAACACCATCCATTCAAGGTTATCTAGAATGGCCTACCATCATGCCCTCATACCACATGATGAAACATCTATTGTGTTATTGTTGATAATGTTATTATACTGATAGAATTAGGAACAAGGATTGTTTTATTAGTTTCATGCTTTTCCTAAGAACCCTAAATACAAATTTCCAAAGAACCAATCACTAATTAACATGCCAAAGAAACTTTTCTTGTAATTCACTATATGGTCAATTCCATGATAAGGTCAACATCATACCAAAAAATTTAAAATCATTGTACATTAAAATTGTACAAGTTTCCAATAAATAGAATACTTGTAGTTACTAAAAATAATTTTTTCACCCCAAAACATCATTTGTTTGATTATGGGGTCAGTTATAACAAATGGTTCCCGTTGTAACTAAATTATGAAAAATACAGTGAAATTTCATTTTGTGCAGATTTGTACATAGTAATCATAGATATCATCAGTTTTTTGGACTAATTATATTTGCTATAGCATAGTGCTCACTTAATAGCTTTAACTTTTTTTCGACATCAAGGCATTAGACAATAGTGATGAATTGAAAACACCCTCCATTTACTGTCACGCGAGTCACAAAATTTACTGTTTTTGTTTTTTTTCTCCTTGCCTGCACAATAGTTTTACCCCAAATAATGAATATCAAGTCTTCACATAGATACCAAAAGGATTACTGAATTTTCCTTTCCAGAAGATATTCAAATTTTGCGGAAAATCACCCTTTATGAATGTCACGCGAGTCACGTCACGCGAGTCACGTCAAATCAATATAGTGTTTCTACCTATTTACTGTGTGAAAATTACAGGGATGTTATCTAGTTTGATGAATGAATCACTGATTAAAGATATCATATGCATTCCCCTTTAATAACTTGGCAACTTGAATAATATGGGCACACATAATGCAACTAATTAGCATAATTTCATTTGAAATATCAGAATTTAAAATCATGAATATTTATTCGCAATATAATGCCTATTTTATCACCACATTTGGAAAGTTAGCACATGTCATTGATTTTTTAGGATTATACTAAAACATAATCTACATTTGTATCTGGCAATGCCATGTGCTATGACTTGACAACCTTAAGGTCTTCACTGCTCAAGGCATTCCCAAAATCCTATGAGCGAATGTATCTTCTCAAATATTACACTTTTGGTTTATTCAAATATGACAAATGAGAATGGTAATTTGAATCACATTTTGATAGATCTGTTTCTTCTATAACTTTCAAATAAGTGACTTCAACAGACTAAATATTGTTATAAATATTAATTGACAAAATATATTGCCTGAACAACTGTACTACCCGTACAGTATATTACCTACTGTCTGCAGTCATGAAGGTAACTCGGGGACATTAATATCATCTGGACATTCCCAAGGGAAGTACCTTTTGGACACTTTCTAGACCAATGAATGTTATATTTCACTATGCAAGATCTGTACCCTCAATTCACTACTGCATTTGGTCTAGAACTATCCGAAAAGTGAACTTGTCACGCGAGTCACGTTTTCTTGTCACGCGAGTCACAATACATCTTCATCGTTATTTTCATGCGTTACAACTTTTTTTCAAAGTTGCATAGCAATTGAGGTAGAGGTATTTTTCAACTTCAGTATGATTATAAAAAGTGATTGGAAAAATTTTAATAAGACATAAGAAATCGAACATTTGTGTGTGCATTCTGATTTTTGCTAATAGTAACTGTCACGCGAGTCACGTTTACTTTTTCGCATATTTCACCCCCAATACTTGAGGTATAAATATTTTTTCTCTACTGTTGTAAGCATTAAGGCGTACATTCACTGCTACATTAATGCTTTTCTCCCAGGTAATTTCTTTATTTGTTAAATGATATCAAATAGAGAGGAATTTGAGTAAAAATGTCACGCGAGTCACCATGGAATTGACCATATAAGCTGTGAACCTGTTTAACTTTCAGTAGATATTTTGATACATTAAAATGGAAGAGGAGAGCTACCAGTTTGCTTGGATTAGCTTCATTGGAAATTTGGATTGATAATTCAAGAGTGTACATTGCAATCTTGTAAGTCAACAATTTTGGATTAGCTTGATTGGAAATATGGATCGATAATTCAATAGTGTACATTGCAATCTTGTTAGTCAACAATTCTTCAGTTGATTTTCTGGTTCAGTCAACTTCGATTATTATTGATATAATTGTCAGGATGTTTTGCAAATTGTTGTTAAAATGTTGTTAAAAGTTTTGGAAAGAGTTTTACAGTTTCTAAGAGTTTCCAAGAGTTTCAAAAATGGCTTTGGAGCATATCTCTTTCAAAGAATTTGATGAATAAACAGCAAACTCGATGACTGGAAAAAGTGTAATGCGAGTTACCGTAATGCGAGTTACCAGACTTTTCCCCCCTCAATACCACATCTGAAGTTGTTTCATATTTTCTACTGCTGATTTATAAACATCAGTAGGGTAGATATCTTGTACATGTAAGCAATTGAAGAAATCATTCTTTGTTTGAGCACATTGCCATTTTGTACCGGTGTCAATTTTTCAGGTGTCCTTTTTCCGTAATGCGAGTTACCGATATTTGGAAGCGCACCATACATTAAGGCGAACACAATTATAATTCTTGATAATTTCATATTGTAGCTATGAATGTTGGGTATAACACCACAGAAAATTGAGGAGTTACACTAACCCATATTCGAGCCACAGCACTTGGATGATAAAAAAACAGCAAAAAGTGTAATGCGAGTTACCATGGAATCGCCCATATATATATATATATATATATACACACACATATATATATAGATATATATATATAATAAAAAAATAAAAAAATTATTCCCACTGATATATTGAGGATTCTTTATCTTAATATATGTCATAATTTGAGGGTAATTCCATCATGACACAAAGAAATGCAAAAAATTAAAATTTTTGCGTAGCCTGCAGGTTGTACCAATTTTCTCTTTATTACTGAGTGTCTTGTAAGATTATTATATAACAAGGAAAGCCGGCCATCTCAGAGGTATACATAGTTGAATGACATATTGAATCAGTAAACCGATTATTTGCACCTTATTTTATCCCTCTTCTTCCTTTTTACCATTTTTGATTTCACATTGTGCACCATCTACAGTACATACATACGAATATTACTTTTCTCTGCTCCGTACACGTGTCCATTTTAAACATGAAATTCTATCGGCACGATCGTTAAGTCGTCTACCGAAATAGTCTCCTCACGAATTGGGAGGGTGGTGTTCTTCTTCAGTTTTATGCTCGTCTTTGTTGTTTCGTAACTTGTTTACCGCTTGCTACCACATCAAGTTTAATGACTGCAGCCAACGCAGACATGAATGCATCTGCAGCCACCTCAAACATGAGTGCGAGTAGGGCCACCTCAGACATGTATGTGACTTTGGCCACCTCAGACATGTATGTGACTTTGGCCACCTCAGACATGTATGTGACTTTGGCCACCTCAGACATGTATGTGACTTGGGCCACCTAAGACATGTATGTGACTTGGGCCACCTAAGACATGTATGGGACTGCTATTCCACCTGGTTACTTTTTGTCTTGGAATATTTTTCAATTCATGAATTGAGTAGATTCGAGAACCATCAAGGCATGTATGTCCATACATGTATAACTGTATTGATTTCAATAAAGCCCAGCACCTCTGTTTGGGCATCGGCCATTCCTGCGACCATGCGCTTCTCTCGGGTGAGGGTTGCAACCAAGGTTGATGACTGCAGCCACTTCAGACATGCATGCGACTGCTATTTCACCTGGTTACTTCTTGTCTTGGGACGATCTACTGTACCGTGTGTTCAAGTCCTGTTGGATATGAGGAATACCGTTTTGAGGAACAAATCCAGTTGGGAATGATTTGTTGTGCCTCAGTGCTTGATAGGTGTCCAATCTGATATAGGGAAAGCCTGCTGCTTAATAGAATGTTTGCAAGAAAGATAAAGAGGAAATTCAAATTTACTCTGCTGGTAAATGTCAACTTGGGAGAGTTTTCATTCCATCATACCAATATATTGCATAATTCATGAAGGAAAATCGTGGATGTTGGCAATTTTCTTGGCGGTGTATTTGTATTAAAAACTAAATTAAGGAAACTGAATATTTGTTCCATTTGGTTAAGCAGATCAGTTAGCAGATCAGTTGGTTGATTAATACACCAAATATCAGATAATCCGATAATCCATTATCCAGCCAGCTTATAGGAAATTGAGGTGACATTTTCCATTAGTGAGAGAACATGACACCCAGTGCAGACAAAAGTTACGATGCTATTTTATGCCAACAGCAGAACGAATATTAACAAATTTCGTTTTCGTTGCCAGCGAAATGTGTAATTCCTGGCATTCATTTCATTATAAAATTACTTTTCATTTTATGGGTAAATATTTATGTCTTGCTTTAATTGATCTTCAATAAAATATGACTGTTATTCGTTAAGTCTTATTTTTCAAGTGATCTTCGAAATACATGTTTACATCAATATGACATTGTAACAGCCAGCACAACTGTATATTTTATCACCTAAACATAGGTATGGTTCTATAGCTATGGTTATATGAATGAACTTAAATTACAAAGGTTTACACATTTTAACTGTCAAAGTGTTTCTTCAGAATGAAGACCTGTTTGAATTTTAGATTTGACTTGGTACGTGGACTCAAGTTTTAGAGGTCGTTATTAATGTTAATAAGTAATCTTTTATGTTTAATATTGTGAAAATCAGTGAAAACTCCTGAAATTGTTAATGCCTCATTTTTAGATACTTAATATAATGGACAAAGAGGTCACCTCTGGTAGCCTCATTTTCTGGTTTTCAATTTTTTTTTTTTTAAACTGTGAAAATAGTTACTTGTGCATATAACTTTATTTAAGTACTCTAATTTGAATAAATATTTCTATTAGCTGTTTTCGATAGTTAGAAAGCTGACATAATTGGAAACAAATTTGTTTTGATTCCATATAGCCTTGTATTAAATTGTATCCATACTAAAACAGCAGAAGGTTTCATAACATGTTATTCTTCATCACATTGCAGTTTCCTTGAATTGAACTGAATTGCTTAGTTACTTTGCTTACCTGTCTCCCCACAAAATTTAATGCTCTCTCTTCCTCTCTTCCTCTCTACCATATATAGAGCGATCTGACGTTATTTCTTATATTTCTTTGTAAGATTTATGATATGATTTAACAATTTTCCGGTGTTTTTCTCTCAAGTTTTGGGTCGAGAACAAACTTTGTTAGTGCTTTTGTTCTAGATTTAAGTCCGTTAAACGCGGCAATATTGATATTCTTCCCTGTTTTCCCTCCCCGATGTTTCACAATTCTTACAATGTGCCTCGACCTTTTTTTTCTTGTCGTCTTTCCTGTACCTGACATCTCCATTTCCATCAAACAGCCGGTAATTTATGGCAACTTGCGTTTGTTGAACACTCTTATCGTACATGTGCGTAGTAGCCAGGATTGACAAACACACATTGGCCAAAGTCAAATTACGTTCTCTCCCTTCTTGTTTTCTTATCACCGTAGCAACAAGAAGTGTGTGTCATCAACATAAGAGCAGAACCTGTTCTATTCGTTCAGAGGGGGGAAGATTTTATGCCGTACTCTCCACGGGAAAGAGATCACTTGAGGGATAACGTGGTGTTCCGGAGAGCGACTGGAGATGATATCAGCGACCAGGAAGTGTTGATAAGAAAGGAGGTAAGGTGCATGGGCTTTGTGAGGAGGAATGCAGGGTCAAGTGATGATGATGATGATGAAATTGTTGTTGTCAAGGAAAACTATGTTGCAGAACAATAAAACATGGATTTTTCTTTTGTTCTCAAAAAAAGGACTGCATATGGGGATTACATGTTTAGGTTAATAGTTGAAAAGAATAAAAACAAGAACAAGATGATATTTTTTGAAGGTTTTGGGTAATTACGATCTTTCCTTTTAACGGTTCAGAATGGTGCCACCAAATTGTAGAAAATCACCTCAAAAACTTGTTTTGATATTTTAAATTTATTAAGTTCTAGTAATTCTGACAGTGAAAGTGAAGTATGATTCTTGTTAAAGTCAATGAAAAAATGATACATCCAGTTGAAAACAAAAGAAAAAGTGTGAACTGATAGTAAAATGAGAA
The DNA here is from genome assembly GCF_037975245.1 of Apostichopus japonicus. NCBI lineage: Eukaryota > Metazoa > Echinodermata > Holothuroidea > Aspidochirotida > Stichopodidae > Apostichopus > Apostichopus japonicus. The sequence goes on along the minus strand of NC_092566.1, from coordinate 10,040,009 downwards.
TTTAATACACCTGGTTGTGTTTTTCACCTGTAATGTCATAATTCTGGTAGAGTACAAAAGTATGCCCGTATAATTTATAAGACAAAAAAGCAAAACAAAAAACCCAGATGTATGGTTCTAGTACTAGAAGAAATGAAAGTACAGACTTGTGACGATCTTTTGGTGTCCGTGGGTGTTTAAACTGTGATCCAAGAAGACAAATTTTCTATGTTTTATATGATTTCATACCACAAGATCGCCCAGGATGTAGTGTTTTTACAGTAAGGTTGCTAAACCTCAAGAATACCTGATGTTTTATTAAAACTAGATATATCATGACTATAGACTAGGTCAATAACACTATTGGAGTACTAGCAGATATTACAATAAATAAATATAGTAGATAATATAACAGTATATTCCTATTTTTTGGGCAGACAATCACAGAATGATATGCTATTAGAATGTAACAAGAAATATTGATTAGGGAAAAAAAATGAAGGAGAGAAAGAACTATATTTAGTGGTTATTGCACTTACAAAAAAAAAAGAAAAAAGAAAATAATAGTGTAGGGAAAATGCAAACAGCTGTTTTGCCAAAGGTCCTTTTCCTACATACAGTAGTAATTAAATTGTTCCACATGTACATTTGCCTGCGATTAAATTTGCCCGGAAACACATTTTTCACATACCAGAAATACCCATAGGAATTTGAACATGAATGGTTAAGAGTATATAATGATAACCTCATTGTGTGACCATACATGAGGTTTCCATATATCTAGCAAAATATGTCAGAGGAGTGAACTCATTTTCTATATTATCTTTATCTGGACTTTGAGAGCTGAGCTTTATAAAATGTTATTTTTAGTTACTACTGTGGGCGCTAAATTAAACAGCATCCTTGTTCATTTATCCTTTTGGCGTAATAATTAGGCATTTAAGGTCTGTCTGTCTGGTTTGTCTTTTACTGATTCAGTAAAGAGGTATAATTCTTTTGGCTGTATATCTTTGATATTAAAACTGCGTATTTACTCCAATACCGGTGCTGCGGCCGAGTGGATAAAGGCGGTGGCATTTAAAGCAATGAGGCTTAGCAATCGGGAGGTTCCGGGTCTGATTCTCGGCTGGGTCATAGTAAGGAGGGTTTTTCATCCAAGAGCAATCTACGGTTTTCCCATCTGAAATGACTTTCTAAAATTGAAAGATTCCAAATTTGAATTAAAATGTTGAATTGGAAGCTACCGAACGTGTAAGTTGTAATCCATAAGCCCTTGCGGGTTTCTCCCACATTTGTGGTCGCTTAAGCGTCGTAAAATTAACTGCTGATTATTATTATTGATTATAAATATGCTGTCAAATATTAACACGGAAAACGGCAGGATGTACAGTAATTAACACTTTTCTTAGCTCTGCACAGCTAGATCAAGGAGACAGGGGAGCAAGGGGTGGAGTGGAGGGTGGGTGTGGAGGGTGGTGATATTCAAGGAGAGCTGCTCTGTCGAAAGAAGACCTCCAGGTTCAGTCAAGCTCGGCTTACGTTATTTTTGCTGGGTGAAAGCGATTAAAGGGACAATTTTATGCCCTTTGGAAAATGCTTTTCAACAGGTGAACAAAATTACTCAAATTGGGTTTGACTAAATGTCATAACCCTTTTTTTAGGTTTACTAGTTACGTGTAGCAATGCATACATGCCCCCACCCCACATCCCCCCCACAAAGCCCCACCTCTTTGACCAGAGTGTCCATAAGGAAGACATAAATAAGTTAGACAAACCTATTATTAGCTTGGCTATGCCTCACTCATGGCACTACTGTGCACATCTTCACCTATTGATTTTAGATCAGTACTGCTGTAAGTTCAAAATGACAAAATGACAAAATCAAGTTTTTGTAAGCACAATTATATTGAAATTAAAAATAAAATTTGCTCTTGATTGTTCAGGTTTGGTGCTATTGTGACCACTACGTGGCACTCCGAGAGGGGGTCTTCGGTGTACATGTGTCAAAAATATTAAATTGAAGATATGTATTTTTGAAAGAATTAATCTTGAAGATGGGTGAAAGTTTTTGGTGCGTACATGTCTGGATATGTGTGTGTACGTGTCTATGCTAATTCATCCATTTAATGTTTCGCCTGCGTAAAGTGGGTTTCTTGGGTGTGGGCTTTCATACGTACACATAAAGTATGTATATATGCAGGATACAATTCAATTGACTATACCCCCTGTAATAGAAATATCAGCCAACTTATGTGTGTCCACATCAGAAATAGAACGGAAGTTACATGGATTCCTGTCATTTGACATGTTTGTTTTGAAATTGTATATCTACATGGGGATTACAACAGGACAAAACTATGTTGTTAAGATAAGTAAAGAGAAGTATGTAAGTTCCAATTCACTTTTCTGTCATGCATTAATTCTATAGAGATACATACACACAGATACATACATTTTGATACGTACAGAATTTACTTCGCTCCTCTCTTACCTGTATCCCAGTCAAATACATCTCTTCTTCAGATTAGTGTATAATATAACATTGCCTTTGCCATTGATGTCATACATGCGCTTTCCTATCTCTACCTAAACTACACTATTGGAATAATTTAGCACTGCGCCCTCACTTTATGGGCATCGCCCTTTGTCTACTTCTCGCAAGTCTACCATTCAATAGGTTATTAAGCTACGCACGGATACGTGTAGTGAAACATACAGAGACACATGTCAGAAACATATACTGTATGTACCTTTAAATGTACAGTTCTCCTAATTGATGGAGGCCTGTGGACATAACTGATATCGACCAGTGGACATAACTGATATTGACCCGTGGACGAAGGGATCGGGTACCTTTTAATGCTAGTAGTTAATTTGATCGGTTCACCTCTTGTCTTCACAAGATCACAAAATATGCCCTGAGAGATGAAGACAACTCCTTCTACTTTTATGAAAATATCGAGGAACTCTCCGAAGAGCCACACAGGCATTCCATCGAATATGACGAACACATACAGATCCTGGAGGAGGTATACAATACCCACGTCCTGACCACTCCCAATTCAAGGTTTCACAGATTACCGCTCTGCGTGAAAGGCGTTCCTAGCGAAGAAAGTATAGAAAAGTTCATTGAAGTCATGAAGGTGAGAATAAGTATTTAAAATTTTTGTTGTTGTTGTTTTGTTGTTGTAAAATGCAATCGTGGATACACTGTTTTTGTTTTCCTTGCAAAATATTTCATGCTATCGATTAAGTTTGTGTTACCTGCTTACCTGTCTGCCCACAACCTCAGCACTCTAGCTCTACTCTGTCTAGAGCAGGGTTCCCTAACTGGGGTGTATGAACCGACAGGGGGTGCGTGAGTCCATCCCAGGGGGTTCGTGAGACATTTCTAAAAGTCAAAACTAGAGTACTTTTTGTTGAGCTAACATCTGATATGTCATATAATTTAATAATGTACAAAAGTTGTACCTATCGACAAACTCTTTTTGCGTTCCATACGCACATATGTTGCCATAGTAGTACCCTACCTTGCATGTGATACTTGATCTTTTACGAAGCACTGTTATGCGTATTATAGTATAATAATGACTCAGATCTTGTCTTGAAAAGTTGGGGGTTCGTGGACAACTCTGACATAGGGGGTTCTCTCACAGGGGGTTCGTGGGGGTATAAAGTGAGGGAAACCCTGGTCTAGAGTGATATGGTACCCTTCTAGGTTATGGGAAGAGAGGTAGACTCATAAGCACCCAAACCTGGTAAGTCATGTTACTTTGTATCATGTGAGATACTTGTGGGATACTACATTTAAACTTGATAAAATTGACATATATATGCAATAAATGCAAAATTTGTAACATATTTTGGAATACCATCGAAATGAAGTTCCCTTTATGTTTGTTTCTTTCCTGTGCAGGTCATTTATGACATAAACAATTTGTGATTAGATTGGTACATGTTAAGTAATAAGTTTGTTGTGTAACAAATTAGACCACTATTGGTAGATGTCAATTTATAAAATATGAGATCTGATGATGATTGATGATGTGTACATAATTGCATAGCTATGGTTTTCCCAGTTTTTTTTTTTTAACTGAGATATCACATATGCTTCAAGAAAGGCTTTGACCAATACAAAAGTTGCCATGGACACAGCAAAAGTTGCCATGGACACAACAAAAGTTGCCATGGACACAACAAAAGTTGCCATGGACACAACAAAAGTTGCCATGGACAACAAAAGTTGCCATGGACACAACAAAAGTTGCCGTGGACACAACAAAAGTTGCCATGGACACAACAAAAGTTGCCATGGACACAGCTACAGTAGATGAATCAAACTATGAAATGTGTTTAATATATAGAAGGGGTTCTAAATTAATTTATTGTGAGGGCCAAAGAAAGACATTGGCTGAAGCAAAATGTCAGCAGAATCAAAATCTCTTTATACCTGGATTGGGGAATATAAAAGGGGATGCATACCGCAATTATTGTACATGATTATCGGTCAAATTTTGGTTTGGCGGCTGGACTGAAATATTTCAGTGCCCCGATTTGCTCTGTAGGCTGCAATCTGAGAGTCGCTGATCTACATGGACTGAGCTGGTCCGGGTCAAAGCACATAACAAGTGCTGAGGTATTACATATATTTATTTCACTCCGCGCTTACCTCTCTCCTCACAACCTTAGCACCCCATTCTACCGTGCCCAGAATGTCCTTGGTAACCCTTTTACACTATGTGCCCTCTATGAATGGCTCCCTGGTCATTGCTATTCCTTCTCATTCTACCATTTTAAGTGCCTGCATGAGCTTTTCGATCGGAATATTCCTTTCGGATTTCTTCCTTACGATAGCAGAAGTTTCAGGAATTTTTTTCTAGCATCGGATTCTAGATATCTTAGATTTCCTTCTCATTCTACCATTTTAAGTGCCTGCATGGGTTTTTTCGATTGGAATATTTCTTTCGGATAAGTATCAGCCTAATAAGTATCCTTTTCTTGTATAGGGAGGGATTTTGGGGCTGATTTTGGGGCATGAACAGATATAGGACTGACAGACTGCATGAAGTCAAAGGCAAAGATAAATATTAGAAACTGGTTGATCTGTGGATGATGGTATATCTCTATTACCAAATCACGTCAGTAGTCGTAATATGTATGTCATATTATATACACTTATCTGAAGAAGATATGTATTTAATTTACTGCAATCAAAGTTGCCATGACATTCACAACCACATCCAACATATATGAAATGTGATCATTACAGTCGCCCTCGTTTCTGTTTAGCTGTATCTTAGGTCATACACAGTATGTAGGTTAAAGCAAAGATAATGTACAAGTCTGTGCAGCTAATGTAAATTTACATGGCTGTGGCACAATTTTACTACCTTCAACTTATGCTGAACTATTGCAGGGTGAATGCTATGAAATGAAGTTTGTGTTTCTTGTTTCTTTTTCCTTTATCAAAATTTGTGTAAAACTTCCCCTTTTTCTTCATCGCCCCTAACTCACCGACCAACGGAGACTGCTGCAATCTTTGATATCACCATGAAACGACGGGGTATATTTTAATGAAGTTTTTCGGGTTGTCCGAGGGACCTTTTGCGTTTCTGAAAGAAAGTAGGAAGCTAAAGAAGCCCAATGTACAGTGTACAGTATGTACACTGTTGGAGAGATGTGTAGTCGTTGGTGACTAGAATCAGCTTTGGACTAATAAATACTCACCGTAGGGTGGTCTTGTTGGTCTACCACCACTATGTCTGTTTTGTTTCCGTGTCTCCAAAGTGATAGAGGGCGACACCAAGTTAATATTTTGCCTGCTTCGGGGTTTTCAAAAGAAATCGGATTCTGACATACAAACAACTAGTCGTCTGTCAGACAGCCAGCCTTCAAAGCTGATTTTTAGGAGTTTCCTTTTATATTTTGTTCACTTCCTTCCGTACACATCAGTGACGTATTTATAAATAGGACAAAAATAAAATGAAATAGGAAAAGAAAAGAAGTACTACATAGAGTTTCTACAAGCGTGAAAATAGTCAAGATAATTATTATTTATTCAAAATTGGGACAGAACAAAGAAGCAGAAGGGCTTATAATATTGGAATTATTATTTTTAAATCTTTCTAATTTAGTCTCTGGTTTTAGTACCCAAGGTAAAAGCTCTTGTAACTTAATGAGATTTTATTAAAGGGGACTTTAAAAGTTAATATAATGTAATGATTACTTCACTTGTACTTGCTTTGTTGCAATAAGATTAGCTAATGAGAGGATGTGATGTGGACAATAGTTTCTGTTATAATACTTTATATAGCGCTTAATATAGCGATAGATTTCAAATCGCTTTACTGACGTTATATTAACCCTGGTCAATGATAACCTGTCCCAGAGACAATCCCTCCAGGTAGCTGTAGTTATATACTGCCCGCAATACCATGTTACCTCACAAGTACCCATTTTAACCCCTGAGTGGAGAGAGGCTGAGATTAAACATCTTGCCCAAGGACACAACGTAATCAACTAGGCAAGAATCGAACCAGCAATCCTTGGATCACAAGTCCGACGCCTTAGCCAATTGGCCACCACGCTCATCAAACTTTTTGGGAGAAATTTGTCACAATGCAAATGGAGATCTTGAAATTTATTTCTTTTGTCATAAATTTGCAAAATGGAAAACCATACAAGACATAGTAAACCCTTTGTTGAATCCATAGGAATAGGAAATGTAAGTAATGTTGATTGCAAGTGTATGACTGTGTGTGAATGTTCTTGTGACACTCCACATGTTGGTTGATACTTGGTATACATGTATGTAGATTCGCCATGGTGATCACATGAATGCAACATTGTGCTCTGTGGTTGTCAATGCTTGTTGTGTGTGGTCAAAAGAGATCAGATTCTGAAAACCTGGTAAATGTGATTACTCCAAAAGTAAGCTTGGATGAACTTTGTACTGTGAATATGCTGGTCAGCATTATAAGACAATAATTTTGCTTTAAAGATGGTCTCTCAGATGAAAATGGTTACTGGATACGGGAGGGGGGGGGGGGTTTGGGATAGAGGGTCAGTTGTGAGAAGGGAGGAAAGGACTGGAAGCGGATGATATTGACCTGTATCCTTGACACTAATGCACTTTATATATCAACGAACAGGTGATCTTGCATCTAAACCAGCTAGTATCAATTAAATGTGAAATCAGAAGGAAGCCACTCTTTTGCAGAATTTACTCCATACTTACCCTGTCTTCTCAAAACCAATGTGCATTACTCTTTTATCTACTGACACATGTCCTTCTTTTTGACCAATCAGTATGCGAGCAATCTGTGATATCACTATTAACAAGTTATAATGCTTTACTGAATGAACTTACTCACCTTTCTCCTCTAAACATATGTATTCTACATATCTAGTAACACATAATGCTATTTACAACCAATGCAAAGCAAACTAAAAGCATTTCTTTTTCAATTCACCAGTTAATTGTCAGGACATTTGACATGAGACTGACAAAATATCATTGATAAAACTCTGTTCTTTGAACAAACCCCCCCCCACAAAAAAAAAGTTGTAAAAATGTTGCATATTTTCTAATCCAGTATTAACTATATGTTTGTTGTTGTTGTTGTTGTCTAGGATGTCCCTACATTGTTCAGCCCAGAGAAAAACAGCCTGCCTATCCTTGCTTTCATGGGACACGCCGGTTACAGCCGTACTTCCTTTGCTATGATCCTCGGGACATTGATCATGGCTCATAAGACTGGATTCCCAGCAGGAGCAAGGTAAGTTATTTTAAGTCTGTTGTCGCACTCATCCATCATCTGACTTCTCTCTGCACTCTGATCCTATCATGTCTAGAGAAATCGGGGGGGGGGGTGCGGGGGTGGGGGGGGGGGGTGGTATGCTCTCTTATACATTCCTCCACTCCATGTTTGTCTGGCCTACCTATTCTGTACTACCACCCTACATTGTCGTGGTGTCGCTCTTCTTGTTTACCTTGTGCAAAGCAGTCCGGATTGGTATAGAATTAAATTAGTATGTTTTGTTTCTATCATTTCTTATGTTTACTTCTCTCCTCACTTAATCTGTCTCCTCGCAAACATTTGCCAACTCTCTCCCCTCTGTAGAGTGACCCTGGTAACCTTTGATGATGACTTTCCCAGGTGGCCGGTCAAGCTTCCAGCCGACCGGCCTCCTCCTTAGTCTACCACCCGAATTGTTTAGTTGTGTGCTTTAATGAGCTGTCGAGATCGTTGTGTATCTTGGCCGTCGGGTAACCCGCCTTCCATATTTTGCGTATGTAATGATGACTTCAATTGTTTGTTATGAGGACTTCAGTTGTATGTTATGAGGACTTCAATTGTATTTATGTATGTTATGAGGACTTCAATTGTATGTTATGGACTTGAATTGTATGTTATGTACATGTTATGAGGACTTCAATTGTATTTATGTATGTTATGAGGACTTGAATTGTATGTTATGAGGACTTCAGTTGTATTTATGTATGTTAGAGGCCTTCAAGTGTATGTCATGAGGATTTCAATTGTATGTTATGTACATGTTATGAGGACTTCAATTGTATTTAAGTATTTTATGAGGACTTCATTGTATGTTATGTATGTTATGAGGACTTCAGTTGTATGTTATGAGGACTTCAATTGTATGTTATGAGGACTTCATTTGTACTGCATTTGAAAGGAGAAGAAAAAACTGTTAACAAGCTAATATCTGCTATAAACAGCCAGTATAGGTTAATGTGTGATTGTAGAGCTGACATTTTTGAACCTAGCATTATGAACCTAGTTTTGTGAATAAGAAAGGAGACCGTGATTGGTTAGAATCCATCTGCAGACTATAGTTGTCAGTCACGTGGCTCTCCCTGTCTACCTTGTATCACTACTGACTGTTAATAGCTCACTAAATCCCTTCGACCCCAATATAAAAGAAAGTTCTAACTTTCTACAATTCAGTTTTATTACCCATATCGCTAGGAGACTACTTGGCAAAAAGCAGGCTCTGTCAATTTTATAAATCCTCCGTTAATAACACCTGGTCACGTTTTATTGTATTTTAGAATCTTTAATCTTGTTTTAAGATCCTTACAGCTTTTATCCCCCAGTTTTCAAGGCCTTTCTGTCACCATTTTTCGACCGTGCTGTTGTCTGCAAAGCCACTCTTTAATGCTCGTAAATGAAATTCTATATAGTATAAGGGTTTGCAAGAAGCCAGCATTCAGGTTGGTTGCCAGGTGACACACACACATTAAGTATTGCATACGAGTAGCAATGCCAAAGCGTTTGATATCTGTTAGAGCTAGCAATTGCGACAGCAATCTTCTCTCCTTCGAGAAAAAATTTTGCTTTGCAAACAAAGCCAATTTTGATTTCATTCTCTTTATTGCAGAAAGAAGCAATAACAATGTTTTTTAAAATGTATTAAATGTTTTTTTTAAACTTTTTTTAATAGATAATTTTTATAGATATTTTTTTTTTTTATAGATATTTGATTGACAAGTTCTGATAAGCATGTATGGGAGAATACCAACAAGATCAATGACTCATTTATTTGGGGTCACTTTGACTAATATATGGGAACTATACCATGAAATTTAAAGCATGCACACAAAAAAAGGGAATTTTTTTTTGCCTGGCTGTGACTGTTTCGGCACATAACAATTTTCAACAGAATGGAAATAATATTTACCTTCATTTTGTAGTAGCAAGATAATCTAACAGTCATGTATTGAACAGTTTGACCAATGGTCAAACAATATTCTGTAGGCTTGGTAAACTTTACTGACTAAAATTATACAAAAAAGCTGCCTTTAAATTACTTTACACTATTTTAGTGAAATGTGTGTTTTTCTTAAAAACATTTAATTTTTTAATTTAATTTAAATTTTATATTTTATATTTAAATTTTTATTTTATACATTTTATTTTATATTTCGCTTAATAAAGAACCATACTGTCTATTCCCAACCTTTGCGATTCTTTGTTTGTTTAATCTTATAAATCTCACCTGCTATGTTAGATGTCTATGGGGGGGGGGTAAATATGCAGTCATGTCGCTTTTGGGTATAATGTTCAAAATCTATGTTAATTTCATATGCAGGCCTGTGTAGTTATGCAGGATATGACATCATTGATTTATGCAGGTGATGCTATCTTGAATTCAGGATTTTGCTGAAATTTATTCCACCAAGATTTCTCTGCGGGTTGTATGGGTCCCTCGAAAGGTGTTCAGATGTGACATGGCATCAATAAGGATACTACCAAATTGATAACTTGAAAAAGAAAAAAGAAGTTGAAAATAGTCTGCAAATCTGAAAAAGTTAAAAACTCAATTAAATTAATTCAATGGCATCTGATAGCACTAATGTAATATCGTAATAATGATAATAGGAGGGCATTGTGGTCAAGTGGTTAAGGCAGTGGACTTGTGATCTAAGGATTGCAGGTTCGAGTCCTGGCCAGATCATTGCGTTGTGTCCTTGGGCAAGGCACTTTATCTCCATTGCCTCCCTTCACCAAGTTGTATAAATGAGGACTTGGGAGGTGACTTGTAAATATAGTTGCGTGCGCCGGTTTGTGGCTGCACCCTAAATGGGAAGTCCCCCAGGAGAGATTGTTGGAATTGTGCACACTTTGGTGTGTAGGTGTGACAAGTTACCAATGACCAGGGTTAAGTACAGCGCGGCGAGACTTTATTGAAAGTTGCGCTATATTAGAACTGTTAATTATTATTATTATTATATCATCACTCTTATACAATGGTAATTTTACCATCTGACCAAAGATGTTTCAGTTAAGATATTAAGTTCTGTTACCTAGCAACATCATATCAGTCCAGCTGATTTTTCATACACACACCCAGACAGGAAGTAATGTAATGCTCAGTTGTCTCGGGGAAGGTTATGAATGGTTTTCAGATGGGGCGAAAAAGCTTGTTATGAAATTTTTTTTTGTCATATCTCGAAAAAATAGTGCAGTGTGTAGTTTTTACTTGGGAAGAGTAAACTTGAAATCATGAAATGGTTTTCAGATGAGGACGAAAAATATTATTGACGAGTACAAGTTGCGGATCTAACGTAGTACAGTGGGTCTACCTCATCCAGAGTAAAATGAAAACTTTATGAAAGGGGTACTGTGTAGTCAGGACATCAGATTTCAGATTTCTCATTATTAAATTGAAATTACAAAGGATAGTTGAGTCATTCCATTTATGAATTAGAAGGGCACTTTATGACAGATTTTTTTTTTGTGCTCTGCCAAATCTTTTAAGTATTACAAACTTTTCTGCATTTAATTTAAAAAATATGAAACTGTTCCATTGATTCAAGGCCAAAGTGGTAAATTTTTATATGCTTATAGAGCACAGTAGTTTTTTAAATTGATTTCAGAGTAAATACAAACCCTTGAAGAAAGAAAATGGTCATTGTAGCAGAGATACATGTACTATGAAAGAATGTTATGAAACTTTTACCTCAAATTATTAGGATGTTTCTTGTCATGAAAGATTATTTTGATGGCAGCACAACTTCTGTCTTCAATACAGTATTGTAGATGGAAACTGGCGGACAAAGATCTTGATTATGTATGTTTGTATTAACCGGAAGCTCAGCAAGATATTATCGTGCATAATTATTCCGGCTGAGAGGACAGCCGGGCCAGATCAGATTACAGTATTACGAAAGAAAGAAGACTCGGAGAAATATTTTGAGTTGGATTTCATAACAGTTTTTGGATGTTGTTTCCTATTAGAATCTCATATCAATATAGCTGACTGTCAAGTTTCCATTTGTGAAAATATTGGAAGGCAAAATTCAAAAATCTGATTTTCCATTATAGTTTTTAAGTATAAAAAGTGTCTGTTCAAAATTTCAAAATGGTAAAACATTGATTCAAGTTCATTAATTACTTATTCATTATTAACCTTCATTCGGTGAAACGATCCAGGCAGATTGCCTCAGTGTGATCAAATGTTATCATTTTTGGGTCATACTTTGTACTTGTTAAAATTGTCAACCATGCAAACTAGAGAAAAAAAAACTGCTTTAAAGCAGCATTTTGCGTTTGGTCGACGTTTCTACTTTTTTGACCTGTCCATCAAGTTTTTTTACATAACAGCAAACTAAGATATTAGCCAAGTTTTTCCCTGCCAACAACGTTAATTGGCGAATAATTAAGGATATTTGCAGATAATGAGAAAAGTGTCCATGACAAATTCCACATTTAAAATTAATCGCATACAGTTCCCCCAAACCCACTAGTTTGAATTCAACCAATCAGAGATGCACGTTTAGTTATGAGCCGTTGCTAAATATAGATTTAAGACTTTGCGTTGGTACAACCAGGGAGTTGTTATGGAACTCCCTGGTGCAACTGCCATATAGACTGCACACAAATCAAGCATTACGTATTGGTCAATGAAGTTCGTAGTGTTTAAATATATTGTGGGCGAGGTTTATTGGGATCCCAACGGAAAATATCTTGGAGAAAAACAAAGTTGAAAGTTGCAAATTTTTCGACTTTTATGCCACCATTTGAAGTAAGATTTAAATAGATACGCTAGTTATGTATGTCGTTATGGCATAGTGGAGTCAGTGAGGTTGAGAAAAATAGAAATGGACGCAAAATGCTGCTTTAAGGGAGTATTCAGATTATCAATTAATTTTTTTTCTAATTTGCTTTATATACGGACAGTGTTGTACTTCTGTTTACCTACTGTCCACTCCTTTAAACTCACTTGATGTAGGTTGGATTATGAGAAATATGCAAAGACTAGAAGATTTTGAAATGTTTTTTTTGGGGGGGGGGAGGGTGGGATGGGAGTAGGGTGAGGTTAGGGAGGAAAAGGGGGACAACAGGTACACATAATTAAATGTGGGGATAAACCACAGGGCGATGAAAACTGACCCCAAAATGGATAGTTTACAGGAGGCTGAATGCTGGGCATTGTTTAGGCTTCTGGAATGTGAATTGACTTCTGATATGGTCACTATAAGCCATGAAGATTTATAAGGATTAAAATCCAAAGATAGAGAGGATATCTTGTGATATGAGGTGGGTGGGTGAGGAGTGGAGGGAGGGAGGAAGGTGAAGGGGGGAGGGGAGAAGGGAAGGAGGGGTGGATCAGAAGTAGTGGATGTCAGAAGTTACTCTGTGTTAGGTTTGCAAATAGCTATAAATAGTCTAGGATGAATAAGAGTGCAGATGTTATATAGAGACAGGTAAGGAATGAAGTGACTTTGTATGTGATGAATAATTGTAATGTTGGTGAATGTATCATCACTCAAGAGAGTAATAATTTTGTATATGCCAAGAAAAACCCACCACTGACTACTTGGCCAAGTCACATGTGGTCGGTTATTAAAAGTCCAGTTGATTGGTGAAATATAATAAAGACCCAATAAACATCGCAATGATACTGCTTATAAAACCAACTGAAAGGCACAGATCCAGGATATTCTGTACTTCCACGGTTTGAGGGTAGACTCCAATATCTTTGTTAGTTGGGATTTGGGTACAGTTGAAAGTAGTCATGGTTGACGCTGCTGCACATGTACTGGATACATGTGCTCCACTGATCTTCCCATTTATGTAATTACCTCTCCATGTGTTGGAACTGTTCATTCGAAATCTACATTTGCAATGTTACATGCTGATTAGCCGCCTGAGAAACAGTCATTTTTAAGACACTATGCATATTACACAAAGGAGTGGCTGAATGGACTTATATTTTGTGCTGGGTAGTTGTTTCTCCAATGTACATGTTCTGCTCATAAAGGATTTTGGAGGTACTATTTGGTGATCGATATCAGATGAAGAAAACTGACTTTATCTTGCATAAAAAAGTCGACCATACAGTACTTAAGCCAGTCAGTGCCTGCTTGCAACCCACAACCTCCAAGATGCCATAGGTTTCTTAGCTGCTATGTTAATGCCACTGTATTTACCCACTTGAAATTTACCCCAATAGTTGCACTGATAAGTAATCATTGTCTATCCATGAGTGTATACCTGTTTTGTTACCTTTCAGGTTACAAAATTGTAAAAACCTTGTAAACACGATATCTCAAGAGTGGAAGCTTAGGCAGACCTCATATTTGGTGTGTAGAAGTACCACATTGAGTACAGGAAGCCTTGAGTTTTTTTTGTGGAGGTCAAATGTCAGTTGGGGTCATCAGAGGTCAAATTGTGAAAACCTTGTAAACATGATATTGCAAGAAGGGTACCTTGGACAGACCTCATATTTGGTATGTAGTTGTACCATATATCAAATTAAAGGAGCCTATTATTGCTTTTGGTGGAGGTCAAAGGTCATTTGAAGTCAACAAATGCCAAACATTTACTTCACTCCCCTCTTACCTGTCTCTCTACACTAACGCACCTTCCTAAACATAATACAGCAAGGGAAGCTTTGACAGATCGCATATTTGGTATGTAGTTGTACCACATTGAGTAAAAGAAACCTAATGTTGTGGGCGGAGGTTAATGGTAGTTTGAGTTCACCAGTGGTCAAATTGTGAAAACCGTGTTTCACAGAATATTTCAAGAAAGACAGATGTCATATTTAGTATGTTGATGTATCACATTCAGTACAAGAAGCCTGTTGTTGAGGTCATGGTCTATTTTAGGACAGCCTGTGTCATTGTGAATTGATTGTTTGTCACATCACACTGCTTTCCACTGTATTACTTTGATCAAGTATGTTGTACACCCTCACTATACATAACTTCAGATTCATGAAGATAACTGCTCATGTTACATCATCGAAACAACAATGCATGCTGGTTAATAGTTCAAATGGGAAATAGAAAAGTGCTCAGCTTCTTTAAATGACAATCATGCTTTTAAAAAGAGAGGTCGTGTGTGATTGTGTTACAGTGTTTATCCATTTTTAGTAAAATTTAAAAATTCAACTGTTTATGTGTTAAATCTCTAAAATCATCTATAAAATACAATAAAAATGAAATACAATGAAAAAATAAAAACATCAAATACATTTTGAGAAAGTTTTGTCAGTTTGAAGAGGATGATGGGGAGGAGTTGCATCAATTTCTTGTTTAGAAGTGTTTTTCTTACCGGCCCCCCCCCCCTCCCCCATTACTTTAACAACATTGAGTGCATCTTTTCAATTTATGGGCTAGGGATGGGGTAATATTGGGACATTTTCTCTTATCTCAGGGCCAGGTTTTGATGCTTTCAAATAGGACATAATTACTCTGTCCCTCATGTGGCTGTCATTGATCCTACTCCTTCACTCATTGATCAAAGATTTTAATAGCTGCTGTGTTCAGAACAGCCCTCTTCAGAAGTAGTTTTTGGTTTTGCTCATTTCGATTGTCAGTGTTATTCTATGTGATCGAACCTCTGAAACTCAATTTCCTTCTCTTCAATACAGTGAAACGGCTGAGCCCTTTGATCCAGAATCGAGGAATTATGACCTCTGTGAATTTTGGGTGGTCGAGGAACTCTGTAAACTCCTTCCAAATGGACTGCAGTTGAAGAAAGAGGTAAAAACAATTTCAGAAATTAAAATTGATTTTGGAACCATATAGATCCAGGTCTTATTCTGCCAAAAAAAACACATTTATATGTATAAATGTGTATTTTCATTTTTCAATTTATAATTTAAATACCTACACGGAACGGTAGAACAATCTTACAAAGTAAACCCAAATAGTCGAATACTATTTGCATAGTTAGATATATATATATATATATATATATGCCCCGGTTGGAATCGCGGTGGAGGCTGGAAGGGTTTTTCAATGTTCTTGATTTTCCAACTCATTACGATTTTCATTTATATTTATATATATATATATACATATTTATACATACATATATATTCCTATAAGCTGTTTGAAAAGAACATGCTTCTGGATTTCAAAATGCAGGACAGATGTTTGACCTTCCAATGAGGCGGGTGAAATGCGAACAGAAACAAAAGAAGTCATTATGTATTTTTCTCCTTATTTTCCGAAAAGGAACTTGTAGTGGTTGAAATTGCTTGTGGATATTCATATGAATAATTGTTAGCTTAAGTACCTAGCTGTCTTTATTTTGGATGATAAAGTATAAATTTCACACAGACTTGCTTTTCAGGTAAATCCAGCAAATCGTTGAGTGGCTTTATTCGATATTCTGTCTAGGCATTTTTGATCCTCTTTTATGTAGAAACACAATGTATGTATGATAAGCTTGTACATACAGAGTGCCATTGGGAGAGAAAGCTTTATAAAAATGGCAGCAAGGTTATTAATGAGAGAGTAGATGAGATACTGTGCAAGGGGAGAATGAAAGGTGGGGGGGGGCGGATGAGGGTTGCAGATGGTTGAAGAGTTAAAGAGGAAGTTGTGTATTGGTGCCCCCCCCCCTCCCTAAATTACAAAGAAGAGATTTGAGCCATTTGTAGTTTTGTTAGTTGCTACCTGTAAGCTCGGATTTATTTCCATCCATAAACTCAAACGAAATTTTAGTCAGTTAAAGCAGCATTTTTGAGTTTACTATGATCAGTTGTAGGAGTTTTTTTTGGACAAACTTAGTTTCTTTCTGGAAAGTGAAAGTAAAAAATGTTTAAATTTCCTACTAGGTCTCAAATGTGTTTTGTACATACTGCTGTGAAAGGACGTGTCTTGGCGACAGAAATGTTGACGATTGAATCAAATTCATTACAAGCTCTCTCATTAACAGTTATGTCGTTAAAACAATGACAGGAGGATCAATTATCTTAATTCAAGTGATAACTTGCTTGATTTTTTCATGAAGAACAAAATTGCAGAAAAAACTCCAAAAGCTGTTTTCAAAAGTCAATTAGTTTACACTCTTGTTTTCTGCACAGTTTATAGTGTTTAATGTCTTTAAAGATTCTGATTTCCCACATGTAGCTTTCAAAATTTGAAATAATTTTGAAGATGTTCATATGTAAGGCGCCATAATCAGTGCTAAAACAGATGCACTTTTGCGCAAGATTTTGGAAACAGTACCGCCTGTAACTGCTCCCTTGGTGTTTTGCCGGAAATTGTTCAAAGAGGATAGAAATATTAACAGACTGTTTTTGCAAGCATTTGTCTAAAAAATGGCTAAAAACGAAGGTGTTTTGAACGGGGAGGTATATGATTTTGATACAGTTTACTCTCGAGGATTAAAGGCATTGAAGACTCGCCCAAAACCGCGTGCTGCCATCTGAAAAAGTTAACTTTCTGTTGCTTGCAAGTGACGTTTTGTTCGTGTTGCTACAAAATGCAAACAGTAATGAAATGTGATACCTTAATTGTTATCTTTAGCTGGACCTGAGATGTCCATCGCTGTATCTTTTGTATACTGTGCTGTGGGTATTGACCGCAGCTGTATGTACTGACTGTACACTAGTGTCTAATTACCGACGGTAGCAAGCTGTGTGTGTATTTTCTGGGATCGATGTTGGTGTTTAACACTTCTGTTACACCTCATTCGAAACTAGGTCAGATTACCGGCATTAGACGTTTCTTTTTGCGCGAGTCTTCACACCCTTTAAGTTATATTCCCATACTCTTCACTTGCTATGTATAATTCTATAGGCATGGGGATAGTAACAGAGGTTGTAAGATTTGCACATTGCTTTTGAGGTTTTCATATTCTTCCCTTAGACTATGGGATTAACTAATCCACTACTGCTTTAGGGTAATACTATGGGACTGATCGTCCTACAGGATTACAAGGGTGCAAAGAAAAGATAAGTCAAGCAAATTGACTTCAACACAAGAAGTAGCATCCAACTCATCATCTAATGTTTACAGGTGGGGTTGGGAGGGGTAGGGGATGGGAGGGGGTGAGGCATTCATTTAATACTTGTTGCCAGTTTGAAGTATGCCAAAAATTTGGATGCAACTTATGAAATATTTATGGTGGAACTTGGTTCAAATAAAATTATGCTTATCAGTGCTTAGCAACTTTCCTGTGTATATACAGCATAACTTTAGAACCTGATCTTCATGTTATAATGGTTTTCGCAATGTTTTATACCCACCCGTTTTTCCTCGTTTCAAATCAACAACGCAGAAAATAAGACCTTCCAAACTTTCTGAAATGAATAGAAAATCTTCACTTGTTCCATAAATCTATAAATCTGTTTAGAACTCAAAAATAAGGATTTTTTACTAATTTTCCACAGACTTACTCTAATCAGCCTTTCATTAAAACAAAGTTAAAGGAAATTTCCTTTGTACCAAAATTTTTCTTTCCATTCCATTTTTGATCAGTTGAAATATGAAAATGTGAATAGGTGGAACGAAAAAAAAACAATTTTTGAAAGAACAATTGCTTTAATTGCAATCTAAATATTTGGTAGCATTTTTATGGCAATTGTGAGATATGTGGAGGTTCTCGTTGTTGATAAGATAATGTTCACAGTGAGTTTAGGCAGTTACAGTAGCTCTTCCATTCATTTCAAAATATTAGTTAATAAATATTAGTTTTTATGCCCACACCTGCCTATTTGTTTAACAAAACTAGTGTTTTTTTTTGTGGCATTCCAGATTTTGAATATACCTCGTAAAGAACCCTCATCTTTCATGTAATTTGAACATATTCGTTAATTAAACAACCACTGTACTTTATGTATAGAAAAGAGTGCACATTCAAACAAACACACATGTACACGCACTTCCACACTAAAGGAAAAGCAGTCCACAGACTAATAAAAAACGGAAACTAGGCTTCAGGATTGATAATGAAATGTTTTAACCTGTCATAATGGTTTTGTTCGTTACCTTCCAATCGTGCACCAATTTTCAGTATCTAGTTGCGTGCATTCTTACTATCCTTATATAATATCCAGTGCCTGCATCACAACCCGCAAATGAAAAGTGCAAGTTTTCTCTTCTTCGTAATAACTCCATCCCCAGTGAATGGATTTATTAGATCTTTATGTCCAATTTAGTGTTGCATTGACAGTTAATACTTGTAATTGATTGCGCGGGGAGAATTTACTCGGCAGCCGACGACGATGGGACAATTGCTCTCATTTTTTTTCAAACCAGAAGCTGTGATGCAGCTGCACATATATATAGATTGCTAAATGAAATTTTGCTCTTTACGATTATTTCTCTCTTTTTCGTTTTGCTTTGTTAATGATTTTTGATCTTGTTACTTGGCCGGCTTGCATGCATACGTACTGGAAAGTAATAGTAATGGTTTCGCTAAGATCTAAGGAAACTGTTTCCAATTTCAGGTGGATGCGGTCGTGGATTTGCTGGGAGATATTAGTCATCTGAGGCAGGAAGTGGTCTCTGCTAAACAGAAGCTGGAGAACATCCAGGAGGATTTTCAAATTTATGTAAGGTGGATTTAGTAGCTGTTGTGTGTACATGCAAATGGGGGAGGGAATGGTACATGGGTTGGATGGAGGGGGTGTGGGTAGGGTGGTGGTTGGGCAGAGGGGGGGGCTCATATTAACAGGCAATTGGAATTTTGAAGAGTGTTGTTGTATATGAAAATGAAAACCTGTATGTGTGAAGACAGTTATGTTGTTGTGAAAACAGAAGCTGGAGAACATCCAGGAGGATTTTCAAATTTATATAATGTGGATTAGCTGCTGTGTGTACATGCAAAGGGGAGGAGAAAGGTATGTGGGTTGGATGGAGGGGGTGTGGGTGGGGTGGTGGTTGGGCAGAGGGGGGGGCTCATATTAACAGGCAATTGGAATTTTAAAGAGTGTTGTTGTATATGAAAATGAAAACCTGTATGTGTGAAGACAGTTATGCGACTGCTTAAAATTGAATTTGCTGTCTATGTGAAAGAATCACCAACCTTTGAAGGGGCCATTATATGTAAGGGGAGTTCCTTCACTGCGATTAGACTGATATATGTGGTGAGAGGTTGGTTCATGAGAGGTTGGTCACAATTGAAGGGGACCGTCGTGTATGAAGTGACTGTTTCACACTAGGTTAATGAATGCTGTTGTATGCATAGGCAGTGATGTGAAAGACCGCTTAATTTTAAAGAGACTATTCACTTGTGAAGGGGTTATTATAATGTGATTGATGTTATTGTAACATTGAGCATATAAATGTGTCAGGTTTTGTACGTGAATAGGTCGTTGGCACATGTCAGGGACTGTTGAGTTATGCAGTAACTGGTACTGTATGTACATGGCCAGTGTGAGAGAATGCATGAGATCCATGTTGCGTGCGTTAGGTTTGTCATATGTGATGAAGAAAATGCATTGACTGTGCATGAAGTGACTTCATGTTGATTGAGAAGTGGCTATTTGCATACGAATGCTCTTAATTTTCCTCCCAAGATGTGACCAAATTGACATGGTTTTGTTTCATTTTGGAACCTTTTTAGGGGCGAAGTGCCAAAGAGTATTACCTAGACAAAGCCCTGAAACATCTCGAGCAGTATTGTTATCTCATCGTTGTCAACAGCTACTTACACGATCAGGTGAGTCGGCAGTCCCTATGAATATTCATGAGTTTAATCTACCATCCACGAGATTGGCTTAAAACATTGACGGATGTGCAGATCAATTACACAACGTCCATTAGTGTCGGTGACAGTGATTTTTTTACCTTTGAGAAAAATTCACGTGGGCAAGATGAAGAGGAGGACAGATAAATAACTGATAATAATTATAGGTTGATGCAGATACTATGATGTTGAATTTTCCCACTGTTACATCAGCTTATTTTAGTTGTGGTCATGTGATCATTATGATGATGATGTCATACCTAGAGCAGCATCTCGTATTAAAGGAGACAACAAAACCCAACCACCCTCATTGTTCTATGTGCTTGGTAAATATCTCAGGTTGAATATGTTCCTTCACACAAGAGGCCAAAGACTTTTAATTATAAGTTCAAACATGACCTCATCGACCCACACGTATTTCAACTTGTAATATCTCTCTTTTGTTTATTGTGATGTTTATTGTTCCGTAACAGTAGATACTTGTGCAGCTCTTTACATGCCATCATAATTTCATTGTTTTCAGTGTCAACATTGAAAGTGTTGCAATTAAGTAATTGGTTTGTGATGTTATAGTGACGGCAGATATTTCTTCAAAATTGTCCCTTTACTCTTCCTACTTTTGGCTTTTATCCTTGAAATGTCATACATTTGGAATGTTTGTAATATAGTTTTTCAATATTCTATTCATTTTGAAAAATTATCATTAGCATGCTACATTTTTCTGAGAATATTATTTTACCACAGTGGACAAATGAACAATTTGTTCTTCATAAAGAGGACTAAAAACAGCTTAAATACCATGATGACATCACTGAGTTCTCCTGCATTCATAAAATTTCACTGGATTATGGAAAAAAAAAGTCATATTAGGATGTGGTTTGACCTTAAAAGTGCAGCTTAATTTCCATCAATCATATATATATATTTTATGATGATGAGTAACATGCACAGTCTCCCTTACATGTCTCCTCACAACTATGGCACCCTAGACATTTAAAACTTTTGGAAAAACAAAAAAGTTGGAAGTTTAACGCCATCCCTTGATTTACCTTTGAGATCCTTTGACCTCGTAAATGTTTGAAATGAATATAAATTGGATCACCACTGTAAATGCTTCTAGCAGTTACACCTAAAGTCAGTATATAAACCCAGCAGACTTTCTTTACAAAAAGTATCCATTATAATTATGATTATTTTACATTTTTTTTTTCCGGTTTGGCTAGTACCCTTGGATGTTCAGACAGTCTTTCACGTCATGGGTTTTCCAACGTTCCGAGATTTACAGAGTGTTTGCACAGGCGGACAGCATCGAGAGAATGTTCCAGCCGGAGCTCATCCTAAAGGGAACAAGATTTCTGGTTAGTTAAAATGTCTGCTGCTAATAAAAAACAAAACAAAGATAAACAAGGAAATTATCATCAGGGCGTTAAAGTCACAAGCAACTCTCACCAATGACGATTTGGTGTGGTTGTCCCTTCCACTAGCCGTACTGCCCTAGAGTATCGCCCATCGCAGAATGGCAGCAAATTTCTTCAACTTCATTCTAGTTGTCATTATAAGCTGTATCATAATGTTCATGATCATTAATGCTTCCAAAAATATCAGATTTTACATTTTACATTTCTGTTTGGACGAAAATTGCTTTGGTGCCTTTTCAAACTTTTGAAACTTACTGTGGAGTCCTGCCATTTCAGTCAAAGTCTGAGACAATTTCTAAGTCCCCAACCCCCAACCCCCCAACCCCCCAACCCCCCTCCCAGTTGCATTGCCCCTGTTGATCCAAATTTGAACCTTACTGAAAGTGAAAGGTTGATTTTATTCTGTTAGTGATACTTAATTACAGCTTTTTGTGAAATGTATAAAACAAGTTTAAAACATGATTGCTTTGTTTTTTCTGTCTTTATGGATCCTAATACTGTGCTGAAATTGTGAAAGGTTTTTTATTTTGACATGTAACTTGTTTGTGCTTTTAAGTTGTGAAAGAAGAGTGTCTTTCATTTTTTGTTTTATAAATTACATAAAAAAGGTTTGAGGTGCACGCTTAAATTGTTTTTCCACATTGTGACAAAGTGTCCAACAAGAAATTAAACAAATGATAAAACTTCAACTGTCTTATGTCATGTTGTTTGCTTTCTTATATCATCAAAAGGTCTCTGCATTTTTTTCAATATCTCCAAGATATTTGCAAATAAAAGAGAAAAAAAAAGAATAAGGAAACAGGGAATAAGGCAAAAACAAAGATATAAATAATATCTACCCACAAAGTCAAAAACATTTTCCCGATTGATGTCTGTAGAACATTAATTTCTATTGTCAAACATTCTCATGTTCATTAAAACAACAAACAACTCAGGTTTCACTTCAAAAGCCTTGACTCCAATTTCAAGTCATTTCTAAGGACAAATCTCTTCCTGAAATTAATCAAGCTTTTCTCTAGTAGCTCGGTGTTGTTTTCATGAATCTATCAGACATCTTGAAACACGTTTAAACTAACGTTCTTTAGCTCACCTGAAAGGATTCAGCCGATATATTGCCATCGCATCGCGAATTTATCAACTTTTTCCTGTCACTTTTTGCCGCAGTGTCTGAACGACTGCCGTTTCGTCATTTTTCATTAGAATTCATAACGTCTTACCCAGGGAGTCAAAAACCTTTTCCCGATTTGTGTCTGTAGGTAGTTCATTTCACTTGACAACCTTTTTCATGCATATGCCAAAAATGAAAAGAAAAGGAAAACAAACTACAAAACAGAAATGATGTGGTCGTGTGTCATGAGATGAAAAATATGTTCAAATGGGAGCATAAATTGTTAGAGGCGAGGTGTCAAATTCTTTCAGCAATGCTGAATCCATTTAAAAAGAAAAAAACAGAGATTTTCTTGGCTGCCTAGCAGTGACTTAATTGCTGTGTGAGACTGCATAGCATAAATGTCTTACGCAGCCTGGATGCAGTAATGCTGCAGCCCCCTCAGCATTCTACCTTTATACATGGTGCCTCAAACAATTTGTTTCTCTACAGCACAAAGACTATGAAATGTTAGACCTGTCGTTTGTTATACTAGCTTGATCTTCTTCAGAGGCAGGCCAGCTCATGAATACAAATTATCTCTCTTCTAGTAACGTGTTTATATCACAAGGCAGCGTTCATTTAGTTTATGTATGTTTCGTCCTACTGAATGCTTGCTATAGGGAGTCTGGTGGTTTGGGTCTAATGTAGTATGAGGTCTTAGTTACTTTGTGATTTGTGGTCAGTTACTTAGTGATTTATGTTTTTTTTTTTATGTTTTTCAATCAACTGCTGTAATAAATGCTTTGTATTGTTTTGGCCCTCTTACCTGTCAAGTGGAGGATATTTAGAGTTAAATAACACCAAACCTGATTTAATACAAGAATTTACCTTAGAATCATAATCCTGAAGTTCTTGGCTTTCACATTGATGAGAGAGCAGCAGTTAATTTTTCCTGCCTTGTTGCGTTGACTTGTTGCAATAGCAACCTTATGATGTCTGCCCATGGAGTAATATCATAGCAGGCTAATGCTCTCATCTCTAGCCTATTTGGCATATAGGATTCTGGACTGAAGTTATCATTATCATCAAGTAATACGGCTAATTACCGGCGATTGTTCAATTGTCGAGGAGAGAAAACACTTCAAAGTTGTCTACATTGGGTAATTATAAACATGGGACACGACCAGCTGCTTAAATCCATTGTCTACTCCTTAATTGAAGGCGTCGCCTCTTGAAAACTTGATGACTTATAACGAGACAGTAGAATGAGCCTCGACTCTCAACCTTATGTCTGCCCATTGCATAGCAGAATAATGCTCTCATGTCTAGCCTATTTAGCAGATAGGAATCTGGACTAAAGTTGTCATCATCAAGTGATAAGGCTAATTATCGGCTGATTGCTCCATTGTTGAGGAGAGCAAAACTTCACGGGTGGTTAATTATAATATTGAGACAATGGCCAGCTGCTTAAAGTGGCCAACCTTCTCCTTAATTGAAAGAGTCATATCTGGGGACACTTGATAACTCAGTACGTGACAGGTGAACGAGCCTCGACTCTGCCCATTGGAGCCTACTCTCATAGCAGAATAATGCTGTCATGTGTAGCCTATTTAGCAGATAGAATTCTGGAATGAAGTTGATATTATCATGAAGAAATAAGGCTAATTAACTTGCCAATTACTCCTTGTTTTGAGGATAGCTAATTCCTTAAAGTCATCAGAGTTGGGTAATTGTAGTGACTATACAACGACCAGCTGTTTATTTATGTTTTAACTACTGCTTCATTAATAGCGTAGTCATGTCAGGGGCAATCGATGAGTCATTACGAAGCCTGCCCCACGGAATGTTCCTTGTAATCATGTCACTCATTAAGCCATGATGAGAAGGAAGGTATGTTCCTCTCAAATCATATCTAGAGTAAACAATTGCTAATTAGCAACAAATCTGGGAACGATCCTTCTCTGAAAGTCTGGTAGGTCCCTGGACATGATTAAAGACAGTAAACTGGAGACGAAGGCCTTGCAAAGATGTCTGTTAAAATCAGATTTGTTATTTCTTCTTCAGGTCGCAGACGATTACCTCGGTCTGGACGTTCTCAGCTCACAACGAGAGGTGAAAGTCTCCAACTTTAGGCGGGTTCCCGGTCTGCCTGTTTATGGGATGTCACAACCAAACTCGGAGGTACGTCAACCTTGGAAATGAAATGTGGAGTGGGGGGGGGGCCATACATAAGAAGAAGAAGAATAATGGGATCAGGAAGGGGAGGTGGGGGAGAAGAGAACATGATATGGGAGTAGATGACCCTCCTCAAACTGATGAAAACATCTATAGAAGCAGCACTGTTAGGTCTGTCAGTGTAAGACCACATTTACACTCAATTTTTTTGGTCTATATTCAATCATTGGGTTTCTTAATAAATGAAAAGTATTACCTTAATAGCGCTCATTTCAAAGAGAAAGAATGATAGAAAAATGAGGTTTAAAATAAGCTGCAAGTCAAAACGTGATGGATGGGGGAGTGGGGTGGGAGGGGGTGGGAAGGAGGATCAGATAGAATGTTCTTCCCCTGTATATATTACTTTGCTTACATATAGTTTCTGCTTCATATCTCTTGTTATTTGACACCATTTTGAGTACAGTTCACTTTAAATTTGAAAAACAACAATTTGAAAAACATGTCAGATTAGTTTCATTTCCTTAATTTTCATCAAGGTCTTCTTATTCCGCTACGGTAGGAAAATTCTTCATTCATTCCACTGAGCAGCAAATATAAAAGCTCATTACTTCATGACCTAGCTGGCATGAGCGAGTTGTGTTTATTTTTTTCATGGCATTTTTTATTTATTCACCAGTATATACAACAACAAAAATTACAATAGGAGGACAAAGAATAAGAAAGTGTAAATATATATCGTAACGTTTAGGAATTTATGAAAGGTAGAAGGCTACTAGTTAATAAATAGTTTAAGACTTAAGATTGTCCACATGTCCTCTTGGGGCATTACTGGCTCAGCTTGATATTAAGATGAAAGGGCCAGAGAAAGGTTTTCATATATAAAGATGAAAACTTGAAGCATAAGTTTATTTGTCCAAAAGGACTAGATAACACTTTTTTCAGTCAAATGTGAACTTTATCTGACATTTGGTGAGATTTTGAAGAACCTTCCCCCTCTTAACTTTGCCCTACTTTTTTAACCGCTCAACCCTTTGGTCTAGCTATCACATATTTATTCTTATTTTCCCCCCTGCTTTTATACCACCAACTGATAGAGTCTCTAAGTTTTATGTAGACCAGAGTCTGTTATGCAACATCTCTGACTCGAGTAGCCACTGGAGCCTGATACCGTCTCTTTAGTTATTTTCGTGTTTTCTGTTTTTTACATCTAATTTAAGATTTCTCTCCGGGGTTTCAGGTGTTTGTTACAGATCAGCATTAGTGGATATAATTTCTAGTGATATCGATATCTGTGCAGGGTTGTTTTTCATCTGTAAGCCAGCCGAGGAGTCTTCTCTCGGTGGAAGTCACTTACAGTAGCCAGTAATCCTCACATATATATATATGCCTTCTTGTTTGTTTCGGAGGGAACTAGAAAACTAGCTGTTTTGTCCTATGTTAGTATGGATGCGTATAATTTCAGTCACATTATGCAACTACCATAGGGAGGGATGGGGAGGGAGGGTGGGGGGAGGGAGGGAGGGTGGTATAGAGAAGCTCTGAAGAGGACTTTAGCTTTTGTAATATAAAGTGCATTGGGTTTGTTGTCACAAGTAGTGGGGAGGAGGGGTGGGGGGGGGTGAGAAAACCCCCCTTTCCCCCAGTTAGGAGTTGTTCCCCTTATTTGACAAAATAGTTATATTTTTATGAAGCACCATGTGGATAGTAACTAAATTGGCCTTTTTGGTGACCTGTTTGGTTCTTTTTGGTTTAATGACATAGAATGCGGGTTACCGAGTGGGTTTGTGGGTCTGGAATGAAATGCAGAGGGCTTAAACTAGAGAAACCCACATCCTTGCTCCCAAGTTTTCTTTCACTTACTATACCTTACAGTTAAAATCATTGGAAAGTGCCGGGCCATGCTGTGTGTAAGTTAATAATCTGCATGACTTTGTTTGTCTATTTTTTGATGTTTTTATTTGTTGACAGGGACTGGCCAAAGTAGTTCAGACATTGCTAGGACCAAAGCATAATCACTCGTCCATACATTCTTTTAATCTGAGGGGGGAGGTCATCGTGGAACTGGACGGGTGTACGTACACACCACGGGAACTCTCGGGCCTCACCAAGAACATCGTCATACCTGTATGTAGCAATGAGGAAATTGAGGTAGGTGTTAATACTTCTTAATAAATTGTGAAAAAAATAACGAAAATGGAAATAAAAAAATATATAAAAAAAACATTTACCTTCCCTCCTTCTCTGCTATTAATAGCTCTGTTGTCCTAGTTCCATTCTGCAATGGCTATGTTTTAATTCGAATTGAAGATTTGCGGTTTAGCGAACTTATCAAAATATCTTATCTGATTAGCTCTCTTTGACATTCTTACCTCCTAGGGGTGGCTGCCTCATTTGCTCTCAGCTGCTATAAATTTTATCCATTGTTGACTCTTACTAACACAATTATTTGCGGTTATGATCTTTGCAATATTATCTCTTATTTTTATCAGATGTTGGATTTTTCTTCTCTCATCTCTTCTTTGACTCAAGTCATTTTAGAAATGGATCAAACACTCCCCCTCACCCCCCCCCCCAAATTAAAGATAAGATCCTTCCTGTGAATGAAATACATAACATGAATTCCTAGAAACAGACGTATATCATTACACTAAAGATAGGAAAACAGTGTCATAAATGAGATGGTTTTGTGTAAATGTCACCACTTTGGTTAAACAGAAGCAAGATGCAAGGTAAAATACATTATATCAAGTAGAACAAACTTCTTCAGATTATGAATATCGTCTCTCTCTGGTTTTTTTTTCGCATTGGGGGTGAGATTTTTGTGGGACGTTGATCAAATGCCAGCATCACTGTTTTAAATTATGCATCCAAAAAGGATCCAAAAAAGCATGTTTTCCTGCTCATATTAATCAGGTGTTCTATTTGTTAACTCTATCTCTTTTGATAGCATTCAAGTTAAAAGTAAAATCATTATTAAGGTTTTTTTTTTAAAAACAAACAATTTTTCAATGTTCTTATCCCAGTTTTGACTGTTTTGTTGTTGTTTTATTTTGTCTTCATCTATGAATAAGTTTTGCATTAGCTACAACTGTGCATTGTATTTCATCTCATTATCCAGATATGATCTTGAAACTTAATTTGAGATGAAGTAGACAGATTAGTACAGTTTAAATGCTACCTAAGGCACCATTCCTGCTGCTGCTGATACAGTATGCATAAGAGAGGAAGTACATGGTTGGGCGGAGGGGTTGTTGGGGGGGGTTGTTGGGGGATCAAAAACATTGTGTTCCTTGTTGAAAGGTTGAGATGCGTTAACATCCTGCTCCTTTAATCAAACCGTCCCTGTGTGCTTTTTCACTGAAAAGAAAATATACCAGAATTTGCACCGCAAACAAGGACTAATTTTCATCCTAAATGAGGACTAATTCCTTTCATGTTATAATATGTCAGATGTCGTGTGACCAGGTTTTTTGTTTCTCTTTCAGGGATGGGAATCACTTCTGAAAACGGAATTGATTAAATCTCAGAGCCAACTGCAGGTAAGAATAAATTGTCAGATATTAAAACTGGTAAAGCCAATGGATTAATGTAAAAATTCCAAAATTTGTAGGCCTTTGCAAAAGTGTGCAAGATTATTTTACCAACCACCCTTCACTTAAAGCAGCATTTTGCGTTGGGTCGCTTTTTTCCACCTTTTTAACATGTGCATCGATTTTTTTAGATGTATCAATCATAAAACAGCAAACTAAGATACCATCCAAGTTTCACCCTGCCAAGAGCGTTAATTAGCGAGTAATTAACGATTTATGTCGATAACGAGTAAAAGTGTCCTCGACAAAGTTTTCATATCTCCAAATCCACTAGTTTGAATTCCACCAATCAGTGAATAGTATGTTTATTCATGAGCATTTTGCGTTTGATCGCCGTTTTCTACATTTTTGACATGTCCATCGAGTTTTTTACATGCATCAAAATCACAAAACAGCAAATTAAGATATTAGCCAAGTTTTTCCCTGCCAAAAACATTAATTGGCGAGTATTCCACTTACAAATTAATCGCATTCAGTTCCCAAACCCACTAGTTTGAATTCAACCAATCAGAGATGCAGGTTTAGTTATGAGCCGTTGCTAAAAATAGATTCAAGACTTTGCCTTGGTACAACCAAGGAGTTGTTATGCAACTCCCTGGTACAACTGCCATATAGACTGTACACAAATCAAGCGTGGTGTTATATTACGTATCTGTCAATGACGTTCGTAGTGTTTAAATATTCATATTATGGGCGAGGTTTATTGGGTTCCCAACGGAAAATATCTTGGAGAACAACAAAGTTGAAAGTTGCAATTTTTTCGACTTTTATGCCACCATTTGAAGTAAAATATAAATAGATAAGCTAGTTATGTATGTCGTTATGGCACAGTGGAGTCAGTGAGGTTGAGAAAAATCATAGAAAAGGACGCAAAATGCTGCTTTTAGAAGTGCCTTTAAAGTTGCACCATTTTATGCCAGATTGGAGCATTTTATTCACAGATATACATTTACCCTTCCATATTCCGAGAAACCTGTGAGCAACATGTTTGAAAGTTTCATAGCAAGGGAAACAATTTCTACCCATTTCATGTATGAGAAAAGTACACTAGCATACAATGTTTTAATTGCCATAAGACCACAGTGTGTGTTCTCTCATGTAACCTGTAAAATATAGAATTGCCTACACCCTGAGTGTAGACAGATGTTTATAGAATTTTGAAAATAGTTAGCAGCCAGTGTCTCCTTGGACACACTCCCCCCCCCCCCTCCCCACCTGCCCTCCAAATTCTTTTATTTTATTTGACCACTGATTAGTTATTTTCACAAAGACAACATTTCCCTTCAATGCAATACAAGGTATATCAAGACGTGACTGACCCCAGGGAGAGCAAGACATTCACCACTGGGCAGACTGTACGTGAGATTTATGAGAAGGAACAGAAGGGAACCAGTAACCTCTGTTACTACAGATTCCCAAACAGGTCACCAGAGACCATGCTGTCTGAGCAGGTGAGGGTCCGGACCTGCAGGAAACTTTGTCACTTAAAAAATAAAAATTCAGACCAACATTTGTGGTTTTAATGTATTTTAATAAAGTATTTTATTTAAGTATTAAATTAAAATTTAATAAAATATAAAAAATATAAATAAAATTTTATTAAAATATTAAAAAATATAAATAAAAATTAAAAATAAAATTTAATAAAATATTAAAATTAAATTAAATTAAATTTTACTGAAATATTAGAGTATTTTAAATGAATTTTAATAAAGTATGCCCCACCTTTAATTGCCTCTAAAATTATAACATTTTTAAAAATTGCTAAAATATCTTCAAAGTACTTTTATACTGGAAATTGTTTCTCCCAAAGAAGTACTGATTAAATTTTTTACAGACAACTAGATATTGCAGTCGATAAATCTTCTACTGGTGCAGAAATGACAGATTTCTAAATTGTGATTATTAGTGACAAGTTTTGAACTGTCTAGTCTAATAAAAATTTCAGATATTTTGACAGGAGGTTTGGTCGTTGCTCCTTACAAGAGCAAGAGTTTCTGTACAAGTTTATTAGCAGGAAAATTGCTTCTCCAAAGTGATTTACTGTGTCATGGATAGTTCTTAAAAAACTGGTTGTCTTGGAGACAACCTCAGAGGTAGTGTTGGCTTTCCAAACAAGAAACAGATCATCAGACAGATATAAATTACTAACCAGACCTGTACTCATATTGTATTATTTCTCACTGCTAATAATAACTCCACCAATGCCATATATGTCTGATGGAGATCTGATCTGTGTGCGCACTTTGTCTGTGCTTATATGCTTGCTTAAGCTCTGCTCTTCTGTGTTTAATACAAAACTGTTGAACTTTAACATTAAATATTTGGTCTTCCTAGGACACCTTGACTGCCAAACTTTTCCAATTAAACTTGCAAGGTTTATTTCCACTCATACAACCATGTGTTAAATTGTTTTGCAGGATATCGACAACATCATCAGTGTCCTGAGCGGCCTGGATGACATATATACTGACGAGGATGGCCCCGCCCTACTCTTCAACTGCCAGACAGGAAAGAGCGTTTCTACAGTTGCCATGGCAATTGCTGGCTTGTTGATCTGGCACAAAAAGGTGAGCCAAATGGATTAAGAAGGTTACAAGACATATATGTGAATTATACGATTGCATTTCGTTTCTCCAAAGTGACCTACAAAGACAGCTGGGATTCGCTTCTCTGCTGGGATTCCCAGTTGATTATCATGATGTTTATTATCATGTTACTTAATCATCATTTTGTATTCCATGATTTGCATGATTTGTCAACTGGTAAAATAACCTTAACCAACTTTTATGGCAATTATAGCATCTACAGTCCAGAGGTTTATATGCAAAATATGGGTATATCTAGATAAACACATGGTGCGAACGTGGTTCGGGAAAAGGTTGCATAAAGTTGAGATATGTTTGGAAGGGTAGATTTCAAGGTTTTCAACATCTGTTTTTGAGACTAACAGTATGTCAGATTTGTGTACGACTTTAATTATGTGCAGCTCCCTTCGGGGAAATTGATTTGACGTGATCAGTGTACAGTATGTATACAGTGTGTGTATAGTCTAAATCCAGTATATATATACATTAACATTACATGTATGGATACCCCAACTGGTACATGTTTTCTTGAATTTGGTATTCTTTATTAATTTTCCTTACCAGGGTTTTCCATTTGGTACCAAACTAGGCGAGCAAGAGAGGATCAGTGTCCCTCAGGCAGAATACACTAAAGGAGAATTTTCGGTTTGTGAAAATTCTTCTCTTTGTTTGTGCTTAAAACCAAGGATGAAGGACCATTATTAATGACGCAAAGCGAGAGGGGGGGGGGGGCGGGGTGGATAATGTTTTGTCTAGTGCAGGGGTGGGCAACCTTCTTGAATGAATCGGCCAGATATCAGGAGTGAAAAATTGACTGGGCTGCACCTTTACAACCTGCTGTTGATTTCCAACCTTTGATTCCGAGGACTTTCAAGCAATAGGTGTGTGTACTTAATCTGTATTCACAAAAACATAATGTCAATACAGTACAGTTGATAATTAATGGGGATAATAGGCCTACCTGACAGCATCATTAGTGCCGATAAATTCTAAGCTGCTAGCTTGTTTTTTGTGATGATGTAAAATAGATTGATTTTTTTCTTTTTCTTGAGACATCTCACAGGCCTCAAAAAATTCACTTGCGGGCCGCATGTGGCCCCCGGGCTGTAGGTTGCCCACCCCAGGTCTAGTGTAAATGTGATATCTAAGTGTGGTTGATTGGTTGTGAATGCAGGGGGAGGGGAGGGGAGGGGAGGGGAGGGGAGGGGAGGGGAGGGGAGGGGAGGGGAGGGGAGGGGAGGGGAGGGGAGGGGAGGGGAGGGGAGGGGAGGGGAGGGGGGACATTGAGAACCCACAGAAGAAGAGCAAGAAGCACCTGTGAGATAAAGACAAATAATTTTCACTGTGACTTTGACTGTCTAAACAATGGTTTCCTCATTTAATGTTAGGTGGAAGGGAAGAACTATATTTCCCTTTGCTCAACTATTATTATGTTGCATAATTTTACATAATTTAATGTTACTCTATGTACACAGTGTGTCATGCTGCTGGTGCGGAGACTACCAAAAGGGTCACAGGTCAAACGAGAGGTCGATCTGATGTTAGATAAATGTTCGGAGACCATGACACCGATGCACTACCACCTCAGAGAGATCATATTCTCGACATACAACAAGGTTTGTTTGTTCTCTATTCCTACTCCTTTGCACATTTTTTTCATGGCCTTTCTCAAGTCTGTTAAAGTGTTTGGTTCCCTCGATGGTATTTAGTCATTTTGAATTACTTATCCCAACATTTTCACAAATTTAATGAGAGCTTTCTTCAATCTTGCAGTACCAAACTTGAAAACGTTTCTTGTTTGTTTTAATACCCACATGTTAGTCAAACTTGCAAAAGATTCTTTCAGTCTTGGAAAAAGAATATAATTATTGGGGACGAGGTAAGAGAGGGCGCCCTGTTGCTGTCAGATGTTGTGTACATCATCAGAGCGGCACAGTATAATTTACAAAATCTACGAGTAAACTCTTGGCGTTTATGACTTACTTTTGAAATTCAACAGACATGACAGTTAAGTCACCAAATGAGCCACCAAAGGTTTTAGAAACCAGACTGATGTGAGAAAATATCTGAAAGTCAACAATCCACACTGAATTATCATTACTATGGTCATTGACCTGTGACCTCCCAGCCTAATAGGTCATCGTACATTTATGTGGAGATCTTTCACAACTTCAAAAGGTGCATCAAGCATGACCAATAAATATTAATGTGTCTTTGAGGGATTTCACTAATCTGATTATTTTCTCCTTTCCTCGTTAAGGTAAAGTCAGCTAAAACAAAGGAGGATGCCAGCTGGCTTCATTTCCAGAGTCTGAGCTACTTGGAGAGATACATCTATTTGATACTCATCAACTCTTACCTTCACATGGAACGAATAAACAACTGGAGGAAACCATTCTCCAGGTGGATGAAGGAGGTAAGTGATGGGATCTGTCGGCCATTTTGATAAGCCGTGGTTTCTTTGGTTACCATCTGTCATCAGCCGGTCGGATTTTGCTATTTATCCTCTGACAAAGTGTGCACCAAATGAGCTATAAATTTATTGGTAATTTGTAGTCAAAAATTGGTTGTCAAAAAGCTGCATTTTACCTTGAAAATTGCTGTGGTTTGGTAGAACCATAATTGTACTGTTACAGGAAAGATAAAGTACCTCCTCAAATGATCATAATTTAATAAAAATCAGAATTGTAACCAGGCACGGTAACAGTATGCATCAACAAGAAAGGTTTGTATTAAACAAAAGGTGCATATCAAAGAGATGCTAAAATTTTGCATTAAAAATTTGTGCCCAGAAATTTTTCAGTTTTTGATTTAAGTAAGGGGTAATAATTGGCTACATAGGAGTAGCATTTCGAGGGAGAAGTATCCAAATCTATGTAGGCATCGAAATTCCGACTACATACAGGCGACATACCAGGGGACTTTTTTGATTGCCAGTAGAGAGAAAGATATTGGCACTGCCATTTTTCTGCCGGTGGAAGTTTATGTTGCTGATGTATAAATAATTCAAGGAAAATGCTAGTGTGACTTTGATTTTAACCAGTAGATTTTTTTTTTTATGCACTGGCCTAATTTTAGCAAGTGGTTCAAATTGTCAAATTCTGGGCCAGATATTACATAATTTGGTCAGTGGGGTATATATATCTGATTTTACTTTTTGTGGCAACGTGACCTTAATCATCACGATCGTCTCCTGTTACAGATTGGTCACAGATTGGGTGTTTATAACATTCTCAATCGACTGAACTTTGGCGAGCTGGAAGAGAAGAGTGGAATCAAATCCTTCTCGACGATAAAAGAACGATGGTGTTACCAACATCCGAGGAGTACCATCCGAGGAACGTTGGTCTGAAGGACCAAACCTGCGATTTACAAACACACAGCTAGCCTCCCCCTCGATGGCGGTCGTCGAGAGAAACGATGACATGTTTTTGTTTTATATTTTTGTAAAAGTCTCAGATGCTGATATAGCTCTAGAGAATTCTGTCCAGTGGACAAATGGTAGCCACACAAGAATAGGAAATTATTAATTTGATATATGACCGAATAGAATACACATCTCCTGTGGGTTGGAATTTATTTCTCTCGATGAGTTTAACATAACAAACCATTTGATCTGTCCAAATAGCTGGTTT
Source organism: Apostichopus japonicus (assembly GCF_037975245.1). Lineage (NCBI taxonomy): Eukaryota > Metazoa > Echinodermata > Holothuroidea > Aspidochirotida > Stichopodidae > Apostichopus > Apostichopus japonicus. The sequence continues at coordinate 10,005,075 of NC_092566.1, read as the reverse complement.
CTTTAAATAGCAGCATCTCTTTTGTTAGTAGGAAATATCTTCCTAGCCGGATAGCTGTTTTGTTATTCGTCGGCACAGTTAAATCCATTAGTTGGGTGTTTGCTCTCCAGGGGGTTGGACGATTTACATTCCCGGGCGATGATTCCTGTTTCTATGATTTTTTTTGTAATCAACGGCAGGTAAATAACATGTGGGTATTGAACACACAGCAAAGTAGGGTAAATTTGATATTCAAGTGAGAAGATGTATAACAGTTTTGTATACAGGAACCAAAGTACTTTAAAAGAGACAGAAATTCAGAGTCTACAAAATTGCTACGGAAAATTTGAAGATTAAATTATTCCCCAGAGCAGTAAAATTGAGTATCTGCTGCTTGGGTTTATTGAATCACAAAACGATGATATTCCTGTTATGCTGCTGCACCTTGAAATTAATATCACCATCGTCATGTTATATACATAAATCTGGACCAATAACGTTACTTAGGAGACGCGCTAAAAACAAAGTACCAACCACGGAGGGTCATGTGACGTGCTCCCTTGTAGCACCTCACTCTTATAGTATTCCTTGGATGCATATTATATGAACAACTAATGTCACAATCATATAGCTGCCACAGTCCGGGTGATGCTACACGAACAAAAGAATTTAGCTACAGTAGAACTTTATTCTTCAATGTTTACTACGATTTTCAGTTCCAAAGTTGCTATTATCTTTCAAACAATCGATCTGCAGCTGGAATGCACGTAACATGTCATGGCTGTACACTATTTACATAGACATCAGTAGCAGACGGCAGGATTGGCTGTTCCCTATAGGAAGTACAAGTCTCCTTACCGTACAGTATCTGCATGTTTTATGCCATGACTGTACACTATTTACATAGACACCAGTAGCAGACGACCTGATTGGCTGTTCCCTATAGGAAGTACAAGTCTCCTTACCGTACAATATCTTCATGTTTTATGTCATGACTGTACACTATTTACATAGACACTAGTAGCAGACGACCTGATTGGCTGTTCCCTATAGGAGTACAAGTCTCCTTACCGTACAGTATCTGCATGTTTTATGTCATGACTGTACACTATTTACATAGAAAATAGTAGCAGACAACCGGATTGGCTGTTCCCTATAGGAAGTACAAGTCTCCTTACCGTATATGCAAATGGTTAAATAATACCTTAGTAGCATCTGCGAGCATGTTACATGATACTGTTTCTCTGTTTGTTGCACATAATATTAAATCCTACTTTCATTTTGCTTGCCTGTGGTGACTGATACACTAGACACTTAAAAAATATGTCGATTTGCTTTGGATGGCTGGCTTATCCAACAGTAATGGCTCAGTCGGTGCCCTTTTCCCATTATAGGTCAAGAAAGTTACTTACTTGATCATGCGGTTGATTTATGTTTGATAAACACTGCTAGATTGCCAAAGATTTCAAGAATATGAATTTCAGTTCGGTCTATTTATGATATTGATATGATAATAACTGTTCTTAATTTTAAACTGTAAATATAATAAAGAATACTGTAACAACTAAGATGATAAAATTTGATTTTGTTGACAAGAAGCCTCCTTCTCATTTTTCTTTTTTTATGAGACTTGCACTATCATTATCCTTTTCAAATTTTAGTACAAACTTTTGTTTGTTTGATAACATCTCAAGCTTGACGACAAAAAGCATATTTATTTTGGATTTATCAAATTGTCAAGATTGTTTTTGATTCCTGTGCTCCAGACTTAGCCACCATTACGTGCAATCAGACCCCTACTTTCTACGTTTCATCAATTTGACAACTCACTTCGAGAGAGGGATTGGAAAGAGGGAATAACTTTGTAGCTGAGGTCATGCCTTGCCTTTTGCATTAAATCGTATCTCTCTTAAATTACTTACCAATAACACAGTGATATCACTTTCACAGTGTACATATTTATTCATAAACAACTTGGTTGTTTTCAGAACAATATTTAGGCCTACGAGGATCGTTCGTATTCTTAAGATATTAACGGATCTGCCCGTGTTTGTGGTGTCCTATGTGATGTGGATGGCAACATGAGGTAATAACATCTTGCAAGAAAAAATTTTTTTACTTTTTCCCACATTATAGATTGTCATATTTAAAGCATTTAGTTAATAAATCTATACTTTATAATCCTTTTAATCATTTTGATAAATCATGATAAATCTGTTTTTTTTTTTTTTTGGGGGGGGGGGGGGCCTTCTTTAGTTTTAGGAGGACTTGAAAGTTATGTACATCCAATATGTAACTTTCATTTGTCAATGTTCTCGTGTATATTTGAGGTCGGTAAGGGTAAAAACAGAATGCAATATATGATTACAAAGACGGTGTGTGTTTAAGTGGAGGGGGTTGGAGGGGGTAGGGGTGGATAAAGAATGGTACTGAGGACCAACATATCAAAGTTTTCTGAAGTATGTGCCTTTTGTCACATTAATGTTAAATGGTGTGTAAATAGAACCAATGTAATACCGCGGTGAAAAGTCAACCTTAGTTGCAACGAATCGACATCGACATGATTTTTGTAAAGTTATTTCTAAGTTGAATCTACGTGTGTGATTCACAAAGACATGAAAAAGTAATCCAAAATGGATTTTATTTATTCTATTATTATCTATTATTTATCAGGATTTTTATACTTAACTATAGATATGACTGATGCAGATGTTTCATCTGATGGGCAATTGATGTGTCATTCTTGCAGGAGACTTTAAAATATGCCTCACGGCCAGCGAAGAGCCTCATCTTGTTTTGCTTGTCTTTGAATTACTCTAGTTATAATCTTTGAAGGTGGCTTTACTTTGGCAAGACACTGGAAAAGGTAAAAAAAACGGAAGCTTTTTCTTGCAATGTCAACGAGGCAAATGTTCTTGAAAAGTTTTCATTATCTATTGTGAGTCTCAAGAAACTGTCGGTTTTTGCAGTATCAGTTGTTAGCCGTTTCAATGTTCGATGCTTTGAGACCAAATCGTAATAATCTTGTTTATACTCCCTAGCTAGCTGTAAGTTGTATTGAAATGTTCACTAGCTGTCCATACCACACTCCACCGTTAAAGGAAAGTTAAGAAATATTATCTGTGTTACTTTAGTCTATCCATAGTTACAGCAGAAATGGTTAAATTAGACATATTTATATAAGCTTTAAAGGTTTTCAAATATTAATACAATACAGTTTAAATTTGTCTGCCACCAAATTTTTGAGATGGACGAAGTGGTTATTATCCGGCTAATGAGAAACAGCCACGGACTTCGTTTAGATGGTTATCCGATTACATGCAAGTACAATACGACTGGGCAGAATGGTGCAAAGTTACAAACTATCGTTAAAAAAACAGCTTTCAAGCTCATGATGTGTCTTGAGGTGATCAATATCTGATCTTATCTGAAGTAAAAGTCAGCAAAATTGACTTAGTTTCTTTATTCATGGGATTGTGTTTTCTTTTGGAATGGATTCATTGCAGAGAATATGAGTCAATAGATTGATTTCAAAAATCAAAAGCCTTAGGGCATCAAAGTAATACAGGAAAATATGTTTCCATGCAATAGAGCGTGCTTTCACACAAGATCTCAAGTAGGGGAGCTGATCCTCCGAGGTTTGTGAAAGCTAATCCTAGAGTGAAAGCTCTCACACTCATGATCTGATCCCAAGAGATCTTAATCCTCCCTTTTTGGTGGAGATTAGATCCAGAGATTAGATCCAGAGATCAAGTGAGAAGTGTGAAAGCCCCCTGGATGACAGTGACCAGAGATCAATATGATATGTTCTGTTTGCTGCTGTAGAAGTAGAGCAAAGGTGATACGTTCGTTCATCGCCAGGTCGCGATCAGATCACCCACAGAAGATTTAATGTCATCATCATTTAGGAGAAAATGGGGTAAAATATTTGTGGTTTTGGAAACACAGTATTAAGATGTGGGATTGAATATGAAAGCACTCAGGCAGGTGGAATTAGACAGGAGAGATAATGCAGAAAGAAGTATAAGCAAGATTTAAAAAAAAAATTCACCCAGTAGCCTGCATCTGGATAGATGTCCAAGGAAAATGAAAGAATCTTTCTTAGAACAAAAATATTTCAATAATTTTTGTCTTTATTTTAATTATTGTAATACAAAGATTTCTATCTAATAGAATTAATTAAAAGAATTAATGACAAATACATCTTGTATAGATCTTCATTTCTTGCTAACAGTTTTGGTTTGAACTTTCTTACAATTGTTTTAAAAGCCAAAAAAAAAAAACAAGGATTATGAGTGTTATTAAATCGTCCTACTTGTAAACAAACTAACTTGAAGATTTAATAAAAGAGATTATTATAAATCAAAGCATTTTATTCTCATCTTTATTTGATTAACATTCTCTAATCAATGCATTCTCACACCTTCTTCCCATAAATTGAAAAAGTGAAATGTTTTAGTGACTAAATCTACCATACTTCTCACTCTCACAAAACAGCATTTTCATCTGACTACATCTACTATTGGGATATGGCAACATGTTCTCCTGCCAGTGGACCAGAATTGCACTTTAATCTTAAAGTTCTGTTCGGAATTGACTTTCATCTGTTAACAAACATGCCTTAACTTCCACCTACCTTAACCTCGCAATACCTGTCTTAACCGATACAGTGAGCATACAAAGTACAAGCATATCAGTAATATTTTTTGGAGATATTTTGAGATTCTGCAGCATGCCTGCTCTAGTTTTTTACTTCAGCAAAATATTCTATAAATAACCTGTTTTTTATATAAACTTTAACAAAAAAAAATATTAAAAAAAATAAAATAAAACATTGAAAACTTAGCCAGGTCAGTTCATGACAACAACAACCTTCCAGCCGAACTCTTATATGCAAAATAGGCATCTGCAATGAATGTGTGGTACGCCTATGTTAAGTGGTGATTTTCCTTTCAAGCTTTCGAGAGGCAAGATACACAGTGGACTCTCAAGTGGACACTATAGAGTGATATGAATTAAATTTTCATAAAATTAACAAAATTCATTCTCAATATTAAAGATCAGAATGTTAGCTGGATGGCTGAATCACTGTTGAGAAAGTTTTTCCAAATGTTGTATTTATTACAACTTTCTCATAAATACCTCAATCTGGATCATTGGATAATTTTTGGAATATTGTCAAACCACCATGATGGTCATGTGTGCTAGAAAAAGTGGAAAATGTCAGTGTAATTCTGCAAATATGGTATCTTATGCACTATATCACTAAAACTGACTTTCTCAAAAACAATTTCTGTACAAGGCACACGACCAGAATAAACTGCATTTTTTTGGTTTTTTTGTTACTTGATAATATTTTCAATTCTGACAATTTCTCCACGTTATTTTCGCCACCTGCATTACACACAAAATTTAAGAAACTTTCAAAATTCAAAAAATTATTAAAGCCATCTGTACACTTTTAAAACATTATATAACAAACCCTAATTTTTATTTACTGTACAAATAATTTTTCATATTCCAATCATTTCTCACGTATAAAAAGAACCTCGGATGAAAGGCGTAAATATTAAAATAAATCATGTTGTGTTGTAAAAGGCAACTGCAGCACAGCAGATCATGTTGATTAAAAAAATAAAATAAATTAGCATTTGCATAATTTCATGACATGATATGAAAATTGAAAGAAAAAAGCAGCAAATTGAAACAGAGTGAACACATGACATGAAACATACTTTAATGTGACTTGGTATGTTACAAGTAATTGATATCAAGTCCCTTTATCTGAATATTACAAGTTCGGTCAAATTAATAACCTGACACAGATTTAAGTCTGTTACATACTAAGTAGGAAAAGGTGATATCAAGTTAATAAAACCAAATCTTATCGTGTGAGAAATTACAGGTTACGCCCCTAAATATCAAGTTCATTGATGCCTTACATATTACTACATATGAATCAAATTCGATAGCAAGTCCCTTCATATGAAAATGTTAAAATGGAAAAGGTGATATTGCTATCAATATTCCTTATTTTGATGTTAAAGTCCAGTATACCTAATCAACATACCAGATAAAAAGTCAAGTGGCACCTAAAACAGGACTAGATATGCTAAATGTTGATATCAAGTCCCTTGAGATGCAAGTTCAGTCAACCTGAAAGCTTTCTGAAAGAATCTGAAAATTTCATATGTCACATATTCAATTTACCTAAAATATATATTTATAAATTCAGAGAAGCATACAACACGATTAGTAAATATGAGTTGATAAAAAGTGCATTTTAGTTCAAGATACACTTTAAATACTTACTTGAGATAGGATATATGTAGATGAGTTGATGTCAAGTACTTACATCAGCCCAGTCTAGTTCACCTGAACAAACTTATTTACCGTTAGATCAAATTTTCAGTCTTTGTATGAAGTAGTATAAATAAGTCATTATCTCAAGAACATTGCAACTAGCAGTTCTGTGAAAAAAAATAATAAAAGGAAAAAGTGGTGTTTCCTGAAACTTGGACCACCCACTGAACTTTTTTTTATCAGTGGCGTAGGAAGGTACTTTTGAGTGGGGGGGGGGGCTGAAGACTGATGGCCTGCCTGGGGAGGTGTCTAAGGGGAGGGGGAGGGATTTTTTTTGCATTTCCAGGTGGCCTCAGATGCAATTTGGTGCAATATAGCACACTTTAACCCACCCACTCCATTTTGTATATAATTTTGCATTTTCACCTGGCCTTAGATGCAATTTGGTGCTCCAAATGAGATTTTTTTCTCATTTGGAAATGAAAAAGGGGTTTTCTGACTTGCGAAGCAGGGGGGGCGGAATGATACTTCCGCCCCTCCATATTTTTCACTGGGGGGCTTGCACCCCCCAGCCCCCCCGGTTCCTACGCCCTTGTTTTTTATTCTATTAAGGTTGAGAGGTTTGATATATAGCATACGGATATATGCTATGAAAGTACGGAAGTGTTGAACGTCCCTATTGGCAATTAACAGTGCATTCCACCAGATGTTGTAGCCAGGCTACGGCAGTGGTCTGACCTCAAAGAGAGAAATCTATTGAATAACTACTGTATCTAGACTCAAAGAAAGAAATCTACAGTAACAATGGTGTGTCTGATCGAAGAGGCAAATCTACCGTGGTTTATGATTAGATGAAGATAATGACAAACCATGTAAACAACACAATACAATATACAATCTAGCACACAAAGAGAGATTTCTACGGTAACACTGGGTGTGTCTGACCTAGAAGAGGCAAATCTACCGTGGTTTAGGATGGTTAGAAGAAGACAACATTTGACAAACCGTGTTACTAACACAGAACAATATAAAGAGAGAAATCTACGATAATACTGGGTACGTCTGACCTAAAAGAGGCAAATCTACCGTGGTTTATGATTAGATGAAGATAATGACAAACCATGTAAACAACACAATACAATATACAATCTAGCACACAAAGAGAGATTTCTACGGTAACACTGGGTGTGTCTGACCTAAAAGAGGCAAATCTACCGTGGTTTAGGATGGTTAGAAGAAGACAACATTTGACAAACCGTGTTACTAACACAGAACAATATAAAGAGAGAAATCTACGGTAATACTGGTGTGTCTGACCTAAAAGAGGCAAATCTACCGTGGTTTAGGATGGTTAGAAGAAGACAACATTTGACAAACCGTGTTACTAACACAGAACAATATAAAGAGAGAAATCTACGGTAATACCGGTGTGTCTGACCTAGAAGAGGCAAATCTACCGTGGTTATGATGATCAGAAGAAGATAATGACCAACCATGTGAACAACACAAAATCAATATGCATTTTAGCAAAATGTTAAAACAGGCAAGATACATAGTACAAAATTTACATAACTTTAAGACATAAAATTTAAATACGATTAAAAGAATTATTGCAAGTACCGATGTCTTGTAAAATGATCACAGAAAATATTTAAAACCAAAATACCGTATTAACCTCTCTGAGTTTTAGGCACTGTGCCAAAAACGAAAACCTGCAAAATCCTCTGTAAGCAAGGCTGAGCAATATTAAACACTAGAGATTATCTCATCAGATCAGTAGTTCCTATTGTGTGAACCTGCAGAGGACAAGAGCTTAAATGTCCTACACAGCCTTGCTGCAACCCATCCATCATCTGGCATTTGACAAAGTACCTTTAATACTCAGGCTATTTTAATGTCCAAATAGTGGATTTTGGTAAGCACTTATTTACCATGTCTAATGAACAATGATTAAATGAAATTTACCAGTAATTTATAATGATTGCAAAAATTTGCTTTATATTACTGCAGAAATAATCTATAAAACATAATACTATGATGCACAATGGATATTATACCTCGGACAATGACCATCTGTTACAGAATTTAACAAATAACTTGCCGAGTTGTTATGGCAAGGGTAGGTCAGCTTAGTCTTCTACGGCCTTCCATGATATGGTCAATGCTGCTATAGTAACCAAGGCTCATGCACTCTTAAAGGCTTTGAAGACTCGCCCCACGCCGCGTTCTGCCGTCTGAAAAAGTTAACTTTCCGTTTCTTGCAAGTGAAGTTTTCTATGTGTCGCTATAAAATGCAGACAGTAATGAAACGTGATACCTTGTTATCTTTTATCTAGACCTGAGATGTCCACGCTGCTATGTACACTGTGTTGTGGGTATTGACCGTAGCTGTATGTATTGACTGTACACTAGAGTCTAATTACCGACGGTAGCAAGCTGTGTGGGATTGATGGTGGTGTCTAACACTTCTGTTACACCTCATTCGAAACTAGGTCAGATTACAGGCATGAGACGTTTCTTTGTGCACACCTATGAGCAGATCCTACTCAACACTTGATAAAAACCAATGGAGAGTCTACCGTTCGGTAAGGGGTTTCTGAGTCGAATACTTTCCCAAAATGTTTCCTAGCTCCTAGCACCCTTAAATTTCAAGTTTATTCAAATATCCATCCATATACAATATGAATGATTTACATAGGATGTAACAATTACATCTAAACTGGTCTCTGGACAAACGAGACATGAAACAGACAAAGTTACAAACTTAAAGCACCTTCTGTGACTCATAAACAATCTCACCCTGACCTGCTACAGCATTTACTAATTTTAATTTGTTCTTCGATTGTTAGGAAACTGCGGTGAAATACAGCATATTAGGCACCTTTGACATCTTTTCTTCAAAACTGATAAAAAATCGCTGCAAAAATAGGAGCAGATCATGTGATTATTTAGTGCCCACAGTAATATTTATTTATTTCCAAGTTACTGAACAATGGAAAATGAACAATGGAAAAACTGAACAATGGAAAAACTGAACAATGGAAAAACTGAACAATGGAAAAATGAACAATGGAAAAACTGGCTGGGAAATGATAAACAATAGAAGAGAGCACAGACACTTAAACGGTTACACATAGAGAGTGCCACCAATGCCTGTACTGAGCTGGATAGCTCAATAGGTAGAGCACTGGGCTTGTTAGGGCACTGGGTCACATCCTCTTCTAGAAAGAAAATTTCTATTGCTCTTTCCCATGACTCATTTTCCTCTACTTTGTCCTGATTCTGGGTTAAATGTACAATGCACTTGGGTACTAATAGAACCATCTTATATTTTTCTCTGTCCATTTTGCACCAAATATATATCAAATATCAAACCAGTTTGAAAAAAAAAGTGATAAAACCAGCAACCACTTTGGAGATGCATTTTATAATTCCAAATAGAATTTGGCTTTTATCAGATTGCATATTGAAGTGCAAGAATGGAAACAGATGCAATGAAAAATCCAGGAAACTTCAGTCAAGGTTATATCAAATTTCCTGCAATCTTGTAAGGCTCTCTATGCCTTACAAGATTGCAGGAAATTTGATATAACGACGAGTTGAGTAGGCTTCAGGAATTCAAAGACAAAACTTACAGACTCTCATTGATAAAGATTTCTACAAGGTCATGATACAGCAAGCTGATGGTGACAGTTTTCAGAAGTATTCGCTTGACTGTTCTGCTCATCGGAAACTTTCCAACCATCTGGGGGAGGTGCTCGTATTAAATCAAGGACTAAATGTCTCAGTGAGAGGTAGATGAAAAAAAGTTTTCACGAGAGGCAAAGCTACCGGGGCAATGATGTGGACCTTAGGCGTAGAAAAGAAACAAAACAATTACATATCTTTTCTAAATTTATCGACATTTTGCGAACGTGAACTATTTCTAGGACACAAACAGCTGCAGTGAGAAGGTTAATGACTAAGTGGTTCTGCTGTGGCAGTGGGTATGAGAATCCATGAAATTGAGTTGGATTTAAAGTGAATACGAACACCGGATACAACAAGTTAAACGACACAATATGGGACATACAGAGCACATTTCATAACACTTCATAAAATTAACCTGAAAGCTATTTAAAAATATCAACCAGTTTCAAACAATTGCTTGAAATGGCATCATCACTTTGGCAAAAAAGCCTTGAAACACGTCACAAAGGAAAGAAAGTTGCTCTGGAAGGAACCCTGTTAAAAAACGAAAAAAAGGAAAGGAAAAACAAAAACTTGAAATAAACAAATATTACCTCTATCATGTAACCAATTCCCTAGGCAAGAAATCTTCCAAAAACCATGGTATACTTATAGGCCAGACAAATTCATTCGGAACGACCCCCTCTATGTTGGACTCGAAATAAGAGAACATCGGGAACCAAACCTTAGTCCTCTCGTCGGTTTGCTTTAGCGCCCTCGTGTTCGCCAGGGTGTGATAATAGAGGAAGAGGCGGGAGGTGATGTAGAAGGCAACGATGACGTCGATAGAGTAATGCTCATGAGCGGCCAAGATGAAGAAAACACCAAAGATGTTCAATATCCAGGATAGGGTGTGGAGGAGGTGGAAGTTACGAGGCGAATCTGAAAAAAAAGAGGGAAACATTTACTCTTTCAGTTGCTGTAATTTGACAACTCTCCATTTATGGTTGTGTTCAATATTGCTAAAGTTTTGATGCCAGTTTCCCCCCGTTAGCCGTCAGATGGAGGACATGAAAGTGAGGAGGGGATGAGGAGGGAAGGGGGGAGGAGGAAGGAGAAAGGACGAGAAGAAAAAACTCGCAATGCCATACCTCTTGTTCTAAAGGGACATTTAAAGCCCTTAAATGGAACTGGTTTAATAATGATGTTTTAAATACTTCATTTTGAAGTAATGGCATCACAGCAATGCAAAGAAAAGGGAAAGATTGCAAAAAGACTTTTGTTTATAAGATATGCTATGAGTTAGGCCGATAAGTGTGGTCTTGGAAGCATGGGAGAAGAAAACTCAAATTTCACCATTCTTTAGATCAGTAGTAACAAAGGTGTTTTATAGCAAATTTTTTGTTATTGTAAATTTGTATTCAAATTTCCTACAGATATTCAACTCATAGTTATGACATTTTAGTGTTGAACTGTCAATCCGTAACTAGCTCAGTGGAGTGTTAGCTCAGTGGAGTGTTAGCTCAGTGGAGTGTTAGCTCAGTGGAGTGTTAGCTCAGTGGAGTGTTAGCTCAGTGGAGTGTTAGCTCAGTGGAGTGTTAGCTCAGTGGAGTGTTAGCTCAGTGGAGTGTTAGCTCAGTGGAGTGTTAGCTCAGTGGAGTGTTAGCTCAGTGGAGTGTTAGCTCAGTGGAGTGTTAGCTCAGTGGAGTGTTAGCTCAGTGGAGTGTTAGCTCAGTGGAGTGTTAGCTCAGTGGAGGGTTAGCTCAGTGGTTAATGCCGGTGCCTTTCAATCATAAGGTCCCGAGTTCGAGTCACTCCAAGATTTATGTATGTCGTCCAGTTACAGAGTTGTCGACAATTGACAATTCATAATCATGGACGTTAAATATGAATCTGAGAGACTGACTTCGGTCAGCTTGCGGCTTTGATAAGCCAATGAGGCTTCTTCACGAGTTGCTGCTTGCAGGAGGATCTAAAATACATACATATATAAGAAATGGATGCAGTTCCTAATTGCACAAGCCTATTTGGGGGGGGGGGAGTTGGGTGAAGGGAGGGTGTAGCATGGTAAATCTTTAACTTAGTTCTAAGATTCAGATGGGAACTGCAAAACATTTTCAAAAATTTGCAGTCGAGATTCTCAAAGAGTGTATTCTTCATATGCCTTGGAATTATATCACATTATCACAAAAAAATCATTGAATTAAAAAAATAGCTAATTATTAAAGGTAAAACAACTTACACTCTGTAATAAAATGGTTGAGGGTTGTAATAACAATAGTGTGACCACTGAACATGTAGTCTCCACACGTTCTGACACCTGTAAGTGTCATACCAAATCCTGTGCATATTTCAATAGCTCTCCATATTTTTGTATGTAGATCTCCATACATCTGTTAGAATGAAAATGTTTGAAAAACGACTGAATATCAGAGGAGGATGAGAAACTACGATAAAACTGGCAATTAATTGAAAAAACGACAAAGAATAAAAATGTTAGAGCAACATTACATGTACTAGTTTGTATGTTCTTTTTTTTCTTTCATGATTTTCAAAGACACTGTGCACCAATTCTTATCATTAAGAACAGTTTTTCCCTCAAAATACTTCAGCAACACTGATTGTTCACTGCTAGAGTACATTTGTTTAAGTTCTAAATAGGTGAAGTGTATGAAACCTCTTTGGTTTATGATTCATGTACTATTATTCATGTACTATTAACTGTTGGCTCCAATGCAATACTTATAGGATTGCATTTTGTCATTTCATTTTTCCACTATCCAGCTATAGCAAGATAACACACACACACAAATACACGCATGCACGTACATGCAGGCAAAAAAACACTGGTACACAATATCACAGTCATCTAATATACAAAATGAAATCATAAAGTCTACAAACACTGCATAACTGTACAATACCTTGCCACTTTGCCAGTAAATTCTAGTCTGTGGTCATACATATATATATATATATATATATATATATATACATATATGACTATACCATACCTTGCCAGCACATATTATGTAATAGCCATAGATAAAAATGACTATATCATTCCAGTCTGTGGTGATACATATACATGACTATACCATTCCAGTTTGTGGTCATACATGAACATGACTATACCATTCCTGTCTGTGGTCATACATATACATGACTATACCATTCCAGTCTGTGGTCATACATATACATGACTATACCATTCCAGTCTGTGGTCATACATATACATGACTATACCATTCCAGTCTGTGGTCATACATATACATGACTATACCATTCCAGTCTGTGGTCATACATATTTCATGACTATACCATTCCAGTTTGTGGTCATACATGAACATGACTATACCATTCCTGTCTGTGGTCATACATATACATGACTACCATTCCAGTCTGTGGTCATACATATACATGACTATACCATTCCAGTCTGTGGTCATACATATACATGACTATACCATTCCAGTCTGTGGTCATACATATACATGACTAAACCATTCCAGTCTGTGGTCATACATATACATGACTATACCATTCCAGTCTGTGGTCATACATATACATGACTATACCATTCCAGTCTGTGGTCATACATATACATGAATATATCATTCCAATCTGTGGTCATACATATACATGACTATACCATTCCAGTCTGTGGTCATACTTATACATGACAATATCATTCCAATCTGTGGTCATACATATACATGACTATACCATTCCAGTTTGTGGTCATACATATACATGACTATACCATTCCAGTCTGTGGTCATACATATACATGCCTATACCACTCCAGTCTGTGGTCATACATATTTCATGATTATACCATTCCAATCTGGGGTCATACATATACATGACTATACCATTCCAGTCTGTGGTCATACATATTTCATGACTATACCATTCCAGTCTGTGGTCATACATATTTCATGACTATACCATTCCAGTCTGTGGTCATACATATACATGACTATACCATTCCAGTCTGTGGTCATACATATACATGACTATATCATTCCAATCTGTGGTCATACATATACATGACTATACCATTCCAGTTTGTGGTCATACATATACATGACTATACCATTCCAGTCTGTGGTCATACATATACATGACTATACCATTCCAGTCTGTGGTCATACATATTTCATGACTATACCATTCCAATCTGGGGTCATACATATACATGACTATACCATTCCAGTCTGTGGTCATACATATTTCATGACTATACCATTCCAGTCTGTGGTCATACATATTTCATGACTATACCATTCCAGTCTGTGGTCATACATATAACATGAATATAGAGTACCTTGCTAGAACATTCCAGTCTGTGGTCTGGAACAGATAATGCAGTAACAAACATTGTAAGACATCTCAGAAGAAAGACAGTCCCGGTGATTGCAAACAACCTTCTCAGGACAATAAACCTGAAATAGATTATAAGAAGATTACTCAAGATTATCAAAATGTCAATATGAATATCCTTTCAGAATAAGTAATCACCACAGTGTTATAAAAATTCTCACATATCATTAATGAATCAAAGTGACCAGTCACGGTATAAATTCACCAAGTGCTTATTATCTCAAAAAGTCCACTTTCTTTCCATTTGCGATTATTTTCTTGAAATTCTTCTCATATTTAATCTCAGACAGCTAAACTGTTCTTTCACAAATTGAAAATGTACCAGAAAATTTTGACTTTCATTTTTTTTTCAATGCTTTATCTCAAAATGTTAACTTAAGTACTCAAAATTTCCCAAACTCAGTTGGAAGATTATGACGCCATCAACACCAAGGGGTGTTTCCCTAGTTTGAAAAGCAGAGAGCAGAAAAAACCCAGTTGTCCACTTTTCAAATTGAGGAGTGAGGTGCACCCTCTGTCCCCCCCCCTTCCACTCTTCAATATCCCTATGCCTTTGATATATTACTATGACCATGCAATGATGTTTCGCTTTTCAAACCAAAACCAAATGCTCTGTACACTGAATACTTACTTGTGTTTATGAAGAATGATGACTACCAGAAGAATAATGGATAATACAACTCCACAAAGCTCACTGGCCTTGAACGCCCATGGCATGTACGGTAGGTTGTCTAAGACAATGTCAGGTAACGGGGGGTACTTTTCAACATCCGGTACACGATCGTGGACTTCCACCATGACAAAAGCCGTCAAGAAAAACACCAGAGAAACGTAGACGTAACTTATAACCGTTTTGTGAATCTCAGATTTAAATCTAGGTTCCGCTGGCCACGCGATGCCGTCCAACGAAGTACGTTTGTTTAAGGCATGCTGGTGGCCGTTACAGTTTGGACTTGTCTTTCGCTGCTTGCTACCCCGATTTTTGATGGATACCTCCACTGCATCGCATGCGACGACAGGCTGCACACCGAGTAACCCTAGGGTGCCCTCAAAGGAACCTCCAGTTTGTGAACGGAGTCTGTTAATGCCAATCGTTAATCTTTTCACATCTCCAAGCACTGTGAGGTTCAGTGGTGGATTTTTCAGATCATCTTCTGTGATGCAGAGAAGAGCAAGGCCGTCAATTTTATGCGTGACGCAGAAGAGTTTCTTATAGGATTGGAATCCATTGCCCTGCAGCCAGGTGGCGACATCTTCGCAAGTCCACTTGCTCACGGCTTTCTTAAGGCTCATGTTGCAGACATGTGTAAATCTGGTAAAAGATGGTGGGGGCAAAAAAAAAAGATGGGAAATTATAAACAGAACGTCAGGAAAACTTGTATTAAAATCAATCGTGAATATCTTCACAGGGGCTGGCCACTGTGAACATTTTTCTAGTCATGTTAAAATGCAATTTAACAAACATTGCAATTAACATACACCTGTTTTAAGGATTGAAATAATACCTCAGTTTGCATAAACAGATACGTGAACATTAATTAATTAATTCACTCTGCTTTACTGCAAACTTGCAAAGTATTTAAAAACTGCAACTGTGCAGTGCTTATAATCCTGAGATGACTTGTTTGAATCCCATGGTAGCCAAAAAAAAAAGCTCTTTGCTCTCTTGAAAACTGCAACATGACAAAATTACCTCATGTAAGGGTAAATACAAAGCAGTCAATAAAAGTAAATGGAGCATTAATTAACTAATATGTTTACATTGGTATCATATGGTCTCTGATATTGATCTATATACATATATTTGCAGCATATTAACAATGTATATTGCTGCATAATTTGTAATTCATAAAAGATGATGGTACCATCTCTGTTCTGGAATTTCATTAAGAGATGTAGTAACATTTAAGCTACTGTACACTTTCAACCACCTTTGACCTTTCTGACTGCTTGTCATGAGGACAATAAAACAACAAAAAAGAAGAAGAAGAGAGCTACTTTATGTTTGATAAACCACATCACAGAAGATAATGGAATACAGTCAGATATAATAAAACTGATGTGGTCGTCATGCCATTGACGATGAAAATACCATTACAACCTGGGTGTGTAGTATGTGCATATGAAGGATTAGGTTTAGGGGTTAACATTACTCTAAAACATAGAGAAGTTACTCTTTTGCATCACTTTAAGCACATAAATGACATGTTTGCGATCATATTCTGCTGTAACTTCGTACGCAAATACCGAACACCTAGTCGGTAATGGTACGTTGAACAAAAATGATACACGACAGCCACTACAGTTCTTGATCCCAAATTTGGGAAATTCACTAAGCAATGACTAACATTTCTCATTTCAAAGCCTGAAGTATGTCATAATTCATGCCACAATGCTGCAGTAGCACATTGAAGTTTGTAGGTCTAGCCTAACACAGTGCATCAAGTTCATGAGCAGAGAACTTACCACCACACATGCTGTAAAACAGTATAAAATGCATAAAACTATAAGGGCCATTGAAATACCAATATTTGTATAAGAAGGGGCAGGGTGGGTGATTTGTGAGGTACAGGAAGAGGTTGAGTGTGTTTACCTCTGCCTTGTAGTACATAGCAAGCTGGAGTCCCTTTGGACTGGCAGTAATCACCTCCTCCATGTCCAGCTTATGAGACAGTGGTAGGCTCAGGCAGCCTTCTTCTTTTGTAGGGTCCTAGCTTGCTTATGCTACCTTAGGCTAGTATATTTTACTTGCTGACATATTTTAGACTATTCTGGTCTCTGTTAGTGCTAGTCTACTGAGGATAGCAATTTATGGCATTGTTGGTATTCATCTATTGTTTACACTGTAGGTTCAGTTATGTTTGGCAAC
Organism: Apostichopus japonicus; assembly: GCF_037975245.1. Classification (NCBI taxonomy): domain Eukaryota; kingdom Metazoa; phylum Echinodermata; class Holothuroidea; order Aspidochirotida; family Stichopodidae; genus Apostichopus; species Apostichopus japonicus. The sequence goes on along the minus strand of NC_092566.1, from coordinate 9,987,869 downwards.
TTTTGTGGCCAGGTCATTTGGAGAGTACCCAGGTGCACATACACTGGTGTGATCCCATGTTATACAGGTGTAGATGTTTGTGAGAGATGGAATGACCTAGTGGGAGTAATCTTCCACCTACCAATAGGATTGTGTTATAGGGTGTTGGTATCTGTTAGTGTTAATTTGTTTATGTATGTTGGAGATGATGTCACCAGAGGATAATATAGAGTAGAGCTCCTCCAGCCTCCAAGCTGTCAACTTGTCTTGTGTCATTCTTTGTTGGTTGCATATGTTTTAGTCTGTTCTGTTACTGCTCGGTCCCCACACTTTTACCAAATCCCCGCTATCCTTTATCTTTCAGTCCTCAGGCTAAAACTCATAATATTAATTTTAAACGTTAGCTTGTCTTTCTTTCTTTTTCTGTACAGCCTGCTGCTTTTTCATGCTTTCTTTGTTTTTAGTTTTAATTCTTACTCTTTATGTTTTATTGCATTGCAAGCACTGTAGTTTCCTTTTATTAAGGATCATACAGTTATTATTACTCTTACTCTTTGTAATTTTAGTGGAGTCGGCATTTGGCAGGAATATGACATTCTTTCTAAAATCTAAATCCCTGAAGTTACTCTTTGACTTTGGTAAGTTACTATAGACTTTACCTTGTGATTCGGTTAAAATCATATCACAAGATCAATTGTCGTTCTAGTTCCGCGATACAAACCTACAGTAGGCCTTACTAGTTACAGTAAGTTGTTAGGCTACGAAGTAAGAACTTTACAAAGTTCTATATTAACTTCGCCTATGGCGGAACATCGAGAGAGGTTTGTAGTGAAAACATACCAATGTAAAAAACTCTATAATGGAAAAATTAAGAAGACATTACCCATACAGACGGGCTTGGTTATCTAGAATATGAAACAACTTTGGCGTTCATCGTGCATCGAACAGGCTGGTTAACCTCTTTCGGTTTTGCCCTTGTTTGAGTACGAGACTACGAGTCATTGTATAGTTATCTCGTGACGTTGACTTTGGACAGCTGTAAAGGAAACAGAGATTGCGCAATAACATTGGCGCGACAGCTGTGAGAACTTTGGCTGCACGGCGATCATGTGTTGATAGCAATTCATGGGAGCACAGCTGGCGGGGGGGGGGGGGGGGAGGAGGGTGGTACACTTCCCCCCAAAAAATCAGGGGACTCAAAATTCGGGCTACAGCTGTTGAAAAATTCGGGCAGCGTCTGGACATTTGTACTTTAAAGTATGAAATTGATTTTTAAAATTAAATTAAAAAAATATTGCGAAGGTAATTAACACACGGTCGCTTGCCCGAATTTTCTTCGATTCTTGCCTGAATTGTTTAGATTCTATAGCCACGAATCGTTCCCGATTCTTATCCGAATCGTTCCCGTTTCTTGCCCGAATCGTTCCCGTTTCTTGCCCGAATCGTTCCCGATTTTTTGCCGAATCGTTCCCGATTCTAGTCCAAATCGTTCCTGATTTTCCCTGCCGCCAGAAACAACTCTTGCCTGAATATTTCGAAATAATGAAAACGTCGCGAGATAAAAAAGTTTGCCAGATTTTTCTATTCCAAAATTTCATGGGACTTAAAATTCGGTTAAAGTTTTTGAAAAATCCGGGCAGCATAGGGACACTTACTATTCGACTGCAATCTTTCCTTCCAAAAGCATTGTTTAAATGCTGCTCATTTCATAACATACTTAGCTAGTCTTTTTCGTAGATGCAAAAATCCATCTCCATTAACATTAATGACAGCAGCCACACAGATGTGGGCTTATTAGTAACTAGAAAATAAATATTTCGGAAATTTTCATTTCCGAATGTGAAACACCCTTACAATAGTGGCGTATTAAGCGGGCCCGGAGGGGGCTTTGGCGGTCCGCTCGTGTACCATTCAGGAGGCGCCATACCACAGCCCAATCAAGTAAGAGAATAAGAGAAATAAATAAAAGAAATAAGAATGAGAACTTTATATATAATCATTTCAAAGCTTTGCCAAATATAGCACAAATTTGCATCTAAGCCACCATAAATAAACAAAAATGTTTCATCACCTCCCTTAACCCCTCCCTTAGTCCCCTCCCTTAGCCCACTCCCTTAGTCCCCTCCCCTTAGCCCCTTCCTCCAGGACGGCATCCCATGCACTGGGTATAAAAGGAAGGATCCGCATCGAGAGCCAACTATTCTAGGTACGCCATACAGCTTGCAAAAATTGACAACCGGCATCACAGCATGTTTTATGCGCCCTGTGTAGTAGGTTCGAAACTTCGGGCAAAAGCTTTCGGCCTCTCCCCTCCCATACTTGGGACGGTTCGGTACATCTATGCTTGGGAGTGGATACTTTAATTTAGTGGATGAAAGGATCAGGAAGGACATTAAAGTCCCCAGAAAGTATTAAAAAATTCTAACATGGAAACCTCAAATCATGTTGCGATTCTTAAAATAACCATCGAAAGTATTCTTAAACCATTGTCAATTTTTTGAAAGGACAGAGCAACATCTTTACGCAGGGGTGCAACCATGAAAACTTCTGGGTGAGGTTTTGGGGAAAGGACCTTCATCCCCTATCAAAAAAAAAACCTATCAAAAAACCATAGGGGTTCAGCAACCCCCCCCCCCATCCCTAACTGGCAGACAGATTATAACAAAACTTCCTAACGTACAGTACATAAATGTATAATATGTATGTGCTGTACAACCTTAGCATTGGAAATTCTTCAACATTGTTGCAAAATATAGCACAAGTTTGTATCTAAGCACTCTCGATCCATTTCACCAAAATTTCTCAAAGGGGGGATACACCTGTCCTATAGTGGTGCACACCCAACTGCAGTGACAGATTGGCCTACCAGAATACCAGCTCCATACCATCAAACATGGTCCCATAGCAACCCACTGTTTTCCTCAAGGTTGCGAAAGGTCCCTATACACTGCTGGTTGGATCCCCGAGACAAAGTGCAGGGGTGGGTGCAGCCAGGTACAGGACTTGGAATATCACCCCAATCCATTTTCAGCATTATTCTAGTCAAACAAGATACAAAAACCAGAATCCAAAATGCATTGTGGTTTCGATGATGTAACCCGAGTAGTTTCCTTCATGAATCTGACGTAATGTATATAAATATCAAATTTGTCTGACCTTCCCTTCTTGAGATATCGTGTTTACAAGCTGGGCATCACAAACACACAAACATACACACACAACATGCACACATACAAACACCATTATGAATGCATATTTTACGATTATCATCGAAACCAAAAACCAGAAAGTTTTATGTGTAAAGTAGAGTTCCGTCTCACTGTAATTTTATATTGTCTGAGAGGGGAGATGGAGAGGTGAAAGGACAAATTTCTGTTGATGTAAGGAATCTATCTGCCATCACTTCAAGACGATTAAAGAGATAAATGATGAGTGACAAATTTAAAAGCATGTTTTTTTTAATCTAATATATATTAATACATAAACAATGATTGCACAAAGACAGTTTGAAAGCACAGTCTCTGAGCTACAATGGTGATGCTATTCACAAATTGACCAATAGACAGATATATCCAGTTAAAATCTTACAAACACATGTAAAGAGAGCAAATATCTTTAAGATCCGATCTAATACTCTAAAAACAATTTACTGTTCAGCAATTCCAAGCTGCAGGGAAATATCTACATGTATTATAACAACTTTTAATAAGCAAGGTTTCAATTCTTTATATCAAAAAATTTCACTTGTTGCAACAAGGGCATGAAGTGATCATAGCTAGAACCCAAGTTATGATGATATGCATGGTATTAGGTCAAAGGTCATATGAGATGATATCTGTCATGCTAACGGAAAATGTGAATGGAAGTATTTAACACTTACGGACCTTCTGTTCTACATACCCCTGTGATGTCACACAATATGAATAATTATAGAATAAATATTTCAACAATATCAGAGAATTTCATACCATTGTCAGCCATCTTTCATAATGAATATAGCATGTAGGGATTGATCCAGGATTTTAAAAAGTAGGGGGTGTGGTCATGTGTGGTATGTAGGGGTTTCCACACCCCCCCCACCCTCCCGCCAAACAAAATGATAATTTTAGATGTGCAATGGTTTATTCTGAAGCATACTAAGACAAACAAAATTAGGTGTAAACGCAATATGCTAATAATTGCTCTTGATTTGCGTGAAGTTGAAAATGGGGAGGGGTGTACACCCCCAGCCAGGGGGAGGGTAGGGGTGTACACCCCAGCCCCACCTACCTTTCTGTGAAAAGCCTAATGTTCTGTAAAAACACTTTTGCAATCCGCCCGAAGAGGCATGCAGTCGCAACAGTCAAAAATGGCAATAAGCTGCTTTTTTATGCAAGCTATGCTAGGTCTATGGTTTGTAAAGTAGGTCAATACTAAAAGTTGACAAGTTTTTTGAAAGCACACATTATCTATTGATTGATATTATAGACATAGCAACAAAGATATACAGACCAGCTGACATCCCAACCTATAACTTAAAGTTAGTCAGTAAAGGCCCCAAATTATGGCATGCTATAATTGCTAGAAGTTGTCAAAAAGTACTTTCCTGGAGGTCTTTACTCTCCAAATTGTTCTCAGACATTTTTAAGGAACACACAAGATGACTGAATGTCCCAGTGAGGAAAATTTCCTTGAAGGTTGGAATGAAAACAGTTTAAGAATTTTGACCAAAGGTGATCATATTTGAATATGTAGCATATTTGGGGCCAATACAGCTTTAAAAGACACCATTTTGAATTTAAGCTGCTTCATAGAACTTGAAACAAACTGATCTATTTTCCATTTTGGATTGAAGAAATTCCTTTTCACTTTGAAACCAAAATGCTTAAAATATGCTACACTTTTTCAAATAACTTCTTAATTAGAGTTTTAATTAGACTTTAGATTAGACTTAAATACAAAATGTTTCTTAGTTGTCAAGAGACAAATTACTTGTCATAAACAACCAATCTAATTTCACTCCCAAATGGACTATTTCAACATCCACCTCCTCTGGCAAGTGTCTTATGTTCTGCCTTTACATGTACATAAACACTTAACACAATTTTTACTCTACATAAAAAGTTTCATAACTTCAACATGGTCACTCTTAACAGTATACAATACTGTTTTATCTACTATTCATCAACTTTTTATACTTATTTCTCAGAAATAAAATCATTTTTAATAAGTTTTGTTTTTATATCATAACATCTGTTTAACCTCAGCATGCTAAATTTAGTCTTACATAGTGTACACTGCCAGTGTGCCATGTTCATTGTTTCTAACGGTTTTCTTTTTATTATACTAGTGACCCTTATCAAAAGCATCAACAAAATAACAGGAAAATCACAAAATGGAAATGTAACACAGGTACATTTCTTGACTGTTTCAAATACTATTAAACCTTGATTCATTCGATACATCATCTGTTGCACCTCTGCTGTTTTGAAATGTTGTTATTTATATTTGATTCTATCTTTATATGTCTTCTCCCAATGAGGTTCGACAGAATAAATCAGTTCATTTCATATATTGAAGTTGAGGAACATTTGACTAAAACTTACAACCAAGTTGATAACGGCTCATTTGCATAATTTCCCGAAGGAATTAATAACGGCCATCGAGTACGCTTCCAGGTTAATCCACTAACCAAAACAACCTTAACATCCAATTATTATTTTAATTTTTTTTTTTTTTTTATATCTCTCAATCTAACAAACTTATTTCCAGCATAAATTTGGCAAGCCTATGAAAAAGAATACAATAATAATGTTGCCAAAAAAGTTAAGAGAGAATATTTTGTATGTAATTAACTACAATAATGAGCACACAGTACACTGGGCTCCACCCTGTGTCAAAAGTCAGATGCTGAGGGGGCTGCAGCCGCACTGTAGTCAGGCTGCAGAGGATATAATCAGTTGTGCTACGCAGTCTCACATAATTGGCCTTATCTTGCTTTTGATATGGGTTCATACTAGCTGTGTTAAATTTGAAAGCAGCTGCAGTTTCCATCCATCTAATAAACTCACTTTATGTCTACCACGATAGAGTTTATAATTTTACACCTAGAACTCTGCATTAAAAGTACAACGCATTTGACAGCATAAAACCTATGCAAGAAACAGATCAATAAAATACAAAGCCTTTTTTTATATTTTTATGGCAAACTGTAGGCAGTTTCATCCTTTTGAAGGTTGCAACAGAAATACGATTTTGTTTCGATCGTCATTGTAACAGCAATGTACATATATTGTGTAGCATTTTGGAGGCTCTCTTACAGTATAGAGTACTATGGTTTACCGTGTACAAAACAGCTATACATCTTTGAACTGGCATCGTGAGTAACTTGACTAGTTTGGCATTTTGCGATGCCATACTGGATAAATGATTCGCTGGCAATGTCTGGTTATTTTGGTTTGTGTGTGTGTGGTGTATCCATATGAAAAGCAGACATACCACTTTCAAGTACTTTTAAAGAGAGTCACTCACGATACAGCCTGGGCAGGAAAACCATACAACTTAATAGACTCTCAACCCCAGTCACTTATATTTTAAGACTATAACCGTATGATTACGACCATGTTACGTCAGATGAGTGTCACCAGTCCTTAGGGAGGGGAATACCACACATCTTCATGTTAAAGGTTGGTAAAGCGATTTACTGTGTTCTGTGCACAAACGGTCACATTATTTTTAGCCAAAAGACCAAGGAAGTTTCCAAGTTAATCATTTAGTGTCGACTTCCAAAGGGTATTTTGCGAGGCGATACATTACTTTATCCCTTTAGTGTCATCTTATGAACAGCTTTATATCTGAATGTTAGAATGTTTAATGGTTTCCAGGAGCTTAAAGACTTTAAGGATACAAATGTATCTGAGCATTAAACTGGCTCAGTTTCATTACTTAACATAACCTGAGTTGCAGAGTATTTCATCAAATTTGAATTCCCATCCCCCCTCCCCCACTTCCCCTGCTAAAGTGATTCTGTAGAAACCCTGTATAGTACTTCTACTTGTCTACTGAGGTACACTTAGCAAGTAATTACTCTTAACATTGATGACTATAATAGTCATCCCAAATCTTATATGCAAAACAGATAAATCAGTTGTGGAAAGGGTCGTTATCGCTGAGATTGCTTTAAAAAAAAATGAACCCTTTGAATTATTGCAAAATTATTAAATGTAAGTTATAAAACTGTAAGATACAGCAGTAAAAAATATCACGCTCCCATAATCATCTATCCAAATGTGCTCACTTCTTTGCTTGGAGAGAAAATGTATTTTCCAACAAAGCAATTTTATAATATGCAGGTCAATTTTAAAGAATTTTTTTTTAATGTGATAGCCTTGCAAAACAAGACCAATATAGAGATCTTTGGTTGGAAGGAGTTAACAGTATTTCCACGTTACCCATATACCCGACCAATTGTGCTAGCTTATGAAATAATTTGACATGGATAAAAAAAAATTAAAAAAATTCACAAACAATTCGGTGTAACCTCTAATGATAATATTTTGTAAAGTTATGCAACACTTGAAGAATTTGCTATATATATATAGGTAATTAGTTGAGTAAACTGCTTTATAAATTACTGTGCAACTCTACAATATGAACAGGTCTGTATACACACATAAAGATAACCAGCATTTAGTTAACAGAATACTGCATCCCACAACCAATGCATCCCCCCTCCCCCCAACATACATCTTTACCAGAAAAAGTTTTGCAAAAAATTCTCACAGGAAAAAAAAAGAAAGAAAGTCTGAAACTTCAAATTATGGATGTTAAATTAACTGCTTGATCAATTCCAGGTTTCCATAAAACCTTGCAGTATCAACCAGTCATTCGATAGTGTTTGTCGTAATTATTTGAGGCATGGCTTGACTCTGCTATTAGCTACCCTATAATATAAAAATATTTAATAGTACCCTAATAAAGCTGTAATCTCTATTCTAAACAGTCATAGAACATAACAACATCACATCATCAACTAATTGAGACACAAAACAATTCCTGTGACCTAAAGTGTACTGGTTTACGAAGAGATCAAAAGGAAGGATAAATACGACAAAAGGTGATTGAAAGAAACAATGAAAGATCTGGTTGAGAGTGTGTATAAATATATATATGTAATATAGTATACCTTTACTGTAACTTACAGCATTTTGTTACTAGAGTTTCACGCCTGCATTGTGCAGCGATCATGTGAAACTTGAGTAACAACATGCTGTAAGTTATCGTATAGGCATACTATATTATGTACTTGCTCTACTGCTATGTATTGAGCACTTTTGATACAGGAAGTGAACAACTTTTATATATATATATATATACACACACCACTAATAACTCTTTGGAAGTACAAATGTAACACAGGTTGCCAGTCATAACCGACAGTGCCGTACAGGGTTATTACCAGGATCACAAATTTCACCCCCCAATTTACAACCCATACTGCGGCTGGGAAATGACATCAAAGAGAAATCCAACCTGTTTTTCAATGTAACCTACATTCTTCACTTGTTAAGTATAGTACAGCATACCCCCCAAAAAATACAAGTCAGGTCAGGTGACATAACTCTTCCTCCCAGCTATTCTATATTCAAGGACACACTGTTGCTGTTATCATGCGCTTGTATAAGATGTAAACTTTACGAAGGACACCATACTGTTGCAGAGCACATTCATAATCTCATATTTTGAACATCAACCTGTTGGAACTAAATACAGCAAATGTGCACAGGTTGGCAGCACTATGTGTATTATCTTCAACTATGGAAACAACAGAACACAATGTGGATTTTATATGCACCAGTATCTACCGAGACGAAAGGTCCACCGCACCACAAAACAATGGTTTATTACGCACGTTCTCCTTTTAGGGTTCTATCGCTGGCGGATCTAAGAGGCCGTCATTAATGAGAGACTTTTGAAGTTCGTTGTAGATGAGAAGCTGAGAATCTCCGGGCAACTGGAAAACTTGCTGCAATACCCTCAATGGATTTGGGGATCTGTTGAAAACAAAAAATACATAAAACAAATATATAAAAAACAAAAAAAGTAAATTTGGTTTAATCAAGCTGTATTTTGCATTGTTGAGGAACTTGAAGTCTTTCTGAAACAAAAGTCCAAATCGATACATCTCAAATGAAGTAAGAGATTTATGTGTTTGCAATGACTTGAAATACTTCTAATTAGTAACTGATTAAAAGGTTCACTCAAAAACTTGAGACTGTATGCCTAATTTTCACCTTGCCTTGAGGATTTTGGTGAGCTGAAGTGAAGGATGGTTATCAGGTACCTGATCATACAGTTAAAGGTGGACTATTGGATCACCAACCTGTGTCAAATTTATGCAATATACAACTTGAATTGAAAGGTTCATAGAAAAGAAATTCAGTGAAATCAAAGATATGACTGAGTTCTAACTTACACAATTTATGAACAAGCCATAGTACACAATGGGGTAAAACTTAAAAGAATTAAATTTCAGTTGGAAAAGTATATAATACAAACAATAAAGACAGACACATGCTGGTCCACCTCCTGGGTTAATGGAATGGTCCGTTGCTAAGATATAACATAGGTTGAATATTCACCTGATGAACGTTGCCATATACACATAGTGGAAAGAAGCCATCATCAGCTGACAGTCAAACCTATCCATGATACCACCATGACCTGGGAAGACATCCCCAAAATCCTAAACAGAGAAAGAGAAGGAAAAAAATAGTTTTCAACATGTTCACAGATTCGAGGTGTTTGCACAGGTTTTGGAAGAAAATTATTTACAGACGGACGATTTTCATGACATTGCACCCGGTTGTAGCTGAAAATGTCGTTTTTGTCTCACATCATTCCTTAATGAAGGAAAACATGAACACTGTAAGATCAATCCTAAGTTCAGTTCACCTCACAAAGTAATTGGTCACCTTATCTTCTCTGCACGTAAGTCTACTATCAGGGATGCAGTGTCCAGAGAAAAGGTTGGGAAAAATGAGCTATTGGGAATATAAATATATCATGTGAGACATGACACCATCTTGTTACCATTCTTTAAAATATATCATGTGAGACATGACACCATCTTGTTACCATTCTGTTAAATATATCATGTGAGACATGATGCCATCTTGTTACCATTCTTTTAAATATATCATGTGAGACATGATGCCATCTTGTTACCATTCTTTTAAATATATCATGTGAGACATGACACCATCTTGTTACCATTCTGTTAAATATATCATGTGAGACATGACACCATCTTGTTACCATTCTTTTAAATATATCATGTGAGACATGACACCATCTTGTTACCATTCTGTTAAATATATCACGTGAGACATGATGCCATCTTGTTACCAATCTTTTAAATATATCATGTGAGACATGACACCATCTTGTTACCATTCTTTTAAATATATCATGTGAGACATGACACCATCTTGTTACCATTCTGTTAAATATATCATGTGAGACATGACACCATCTTGTTACCATTCTTTTAAATATATCATGTGAGACATGACCCCATCTTGTTACCATTCTTTTAATTATATCATGTGAGACATGACGCCATCTTGTTACCAATCTTTTAAATAAATCATGTGAGACATGACGCCATCTTGTTACCATTCTTTTAAATATATCATGTGAGACATGACGCCATCTTGTTACCATTCTTTTAAATATATCATGTGAGACATGATGCCATCTTGTTACCATTCTTTTAAATATATCATGTGAGACATGACGCCATCTTGTTCTTCCTCACTTTCCCAATTGTCTATATTTTTTACGAAACTTCAGTTGCAGTTTATTCTCTATACATACCCTCCAATGTGGTATCAGAGACTGAAGAGACTAATTTCCAACAAAATTATAAGAGAAATGAAAGATAACATCATCTTAGAAATCCTTGATTTTTAATAATGAGACTGAATTCATTAAAGAAAATGTTACCAGCCCCTAATAACAACACTGCTGATAAGGGGGAAAAAATATTAATTATGTAAAGTCTTCATTACTTGATTGCAGAATATACTTAATTTGCTAAGAATAAACTCTTCTTTACAGCTGTGATTTTGCAACAATTTGTGTCACTCAGACCAAACGTGTTAACAACCATTTGCCATCTCCCTAATTAGTAAGTGATTAACAGTCCACTCCAATCCACAGAAATTTGCAATCTCCTTATTAGTACGAAAGTTCTTTTCAAATCCACTCCCCAGAAATTTGCTTCTTTTGAAAAACATGAAAGTTGAAGTCAAACGTTATTACCATTTTAATAACTTCAGTTAAATTTTTACTTGGTGTAAGAATTTTGTTGTCATTCAGACTAAATGTGCTAACATCAAATTTGACATCATCGTTAACAGATAAGTTGAACAGTCTAATTAAATCCAGAGAGCTGTCTTTCATCCATCACACCTTTGAAATTTGAAATCATGAGTTTAATCGGTCTGGCGTGATGATATCTGTGGACTCACATGACCCAATGTTTGCAAAGACATTACCCGTGTTCAAAACTGTTGAATATAGTGCCAAGTGTTGATACAAAGTCAAGATTTGATTGGATCAGAATTTAAGAATATTCTCAGAGATGGTATTTACTACTCACTTTGATTTTGTATGCTCTCTTGAATCCACTCGCAAAGAAACCGCTGAAGGGAGCGATGACCGACGCAAAGAGAGACAAAACAAATGCATGCAGCTGTATGGGCATCACCTCTATACTCTCCCAATGAAGTCCAAACTAAGAAAAAAGACATTAATGTATCAATTAAAATCATACTACAAATCTTGCATTTTTGTTTTCCTCTTTAAAACACCTCCACCCAACTCACAAAAATAATTTGATTTTTCTTTCTGCACATTCTATATTTCATAGCTTGAAACCTTTGTGTGATTTTGAAAGAGAATTTACAAGCAATCCAACGGGTGAAGCTTAAGTTTGCTATTAAGCTTGTCACTTAATTCAATGTAACAAGATCCTTAAAACAAATATTGGTCTCCCTCAAACGCACCGACATCTACCCCTCCGCCCCCCCCCTTTTTCTTAAATCATTTGACAAAGTGCAGAAATTTAATTCATTTCACTTTCCTTTCACATAGTTCCATGAAATCCAGCTGCTGGTATTACATTTTTGCATAGAGCTTTTCATATGACTCCATTTTATCATCCACAATTAAATGCCTGCTTCAAGGTGTGTTTGCCATGAAACCATTCTGAAGGTCACGCAAGGACGGGTCGATGAATTTACTTGTTTTAGAAAATTAAACAGTTATAATAAAACAAAAAGTCATAGTTAGATTAAAGCAGCATTCTCATTCAATTTTGATGGTTCTTTTTTTTGGACTATTCCATTGAACAACCGCATAACAATATAGTATATTACCTTCACATGTCAAAAAATTGATTTCAAATCATGAAAGAATGTCAAAACATTGAAACATTTCACAATATAACTATTTGAATTTGATCAATATATGATACACATGAGGACTATCTGAGGGACAAAATGTTGAAAATCTAATCAACTTTAGTTATTACTTGCTCATTAACCTTAACTCTTTTTTTTTTCTTTTCATAAACTGCAATCTCATTTTTAGTCACACCCGATTAGTTTTAGTAAAACTGTTTACAAAAATCACAAAGCTGCTTTAATGTGTCTTCTACTTAAAATTTTTTTTTTTAAAATACAAAAAAAAAAATCTGGCTAAAAAACTGTAAGTTGTAACTATGGCAACTGGTCACCAAGGAAACATACCAGAGATGTAATTTGCTGGATAAATGCTGGTATCATGTACTCTTGATATTGGAAAGTAGAAGATGGTTCGCAATCAAGCTCAAAGGTCATCGACTCTTCATTATACTGTATATAAATATAAATTAAACAAAGACAAAGAAAAGAGAAAAGATATAACTTGAGAGCGAAATTTGGTTATATATGGAATATGAAAGTCAACTATCAACTTTTCAAATAGTTTTCATCCCTGTACAATTTAAAGCCTGTGTTAGAGATCCCATTACAATTACACACATACCAAACTTCTCATTGTGTGTATGTGTACGTAGCGAACATGTTGTAAAGGACAGGTAAGTTCAAAAGTTAGTAATGAAGTTGATAAACTTTATTTCTTTTCAACTTTGTTAACCATGGAATGCTAGAATAACATTTACACATAAAACGGAGAAAGGATAATCGCATTTTATTTCCACATTTATTTATAATTTCTTTAAAGGAAATTATCGTCATTTGTTCAATCCTCAATAAATATCGTCTTGAAAAAAAATTATCGCGATATAATAATTTTTGATATATCGCCCAACCCTAATACCAATGCATATCATAACATGAACCGATATCAGATCTCTTTCACACTTGTCAGTTACTCCTACAATCACAATATCATAATAAGGTACTTCTGTACCACAGGACTTGACCCTTTTCCAAACAATCAACAAGTTACAGTTTTGTTCATAAATAGGTCAACAGACACAGGCTCTGCTGTGTCATAATATTAATAATGATAATAATACGGCTAAACTGTGATTATATGCAAGTACCACGATTCCAGTTAATACAAGAAAATTGGACAAAAATTCTTACCTCAGCGGGACATGTAAACATTTTATATGGAGCCAGATACTTGGCTAGCTGTGGGAGAGGAAAAAGAAATACAAAAGAATGAAAGGAATGCTTTTGTGTCATTCGTTAGCACACCGCACTAATTAGAAGAAAGACAATAAATATCTACAGAGATTACATCACAGATATTGGAAGGATTAATAATGACAGCAGTCAAACTGAACTATCTACTCAGCTACGAGAGAGAAAAAAATTCAGTCATATTTGATTTTAGAACTTTCAATTTTTATTAAATAAGAAACCTGCTTGAGAAACATGAAAATATTGACAACTATTCACCTCTTTTGCATCAAATTTTCATTGCTTTTTGTTTTTGATGATATAAATTATCCTTCATTTTGAACAGCTTTTCATATCTAAATAAGCCTGGGATGCCAAGGACCTTTAGGGAATTTCCTTATGGCAACTTTTAGATATTTTGTTATGTTAAAATGCTCGGGTGATACACACAACAAATGTATTAGCTATTTAGTGAGTACAAGGTCTATATTTGATTACTTTACCCTATTTATTGTTTAAACACCAGACATGTTCCCCCCAGTTATATTTAGATGTGCAATGACAGGGACACTGAGCTTCTACCTCAAAGTGACTTTTAGGATTTATTTACAGACTGAGGAGATTTGTGATATATAAGAATTGTTTTGTCTGTAAACAAGTGTTGAGACTCCAACCAGCGATCCCTACTCGAATCTACCTTCTGAGCAACAAAGTTACAAAACCTGAACAAGTCATGTGAACAACTAACAGTGTAATGACCTTACACAATGTAATAACCTTGCCTAGGCTCAAAGCCATGTACTTCTACATAACATTAGGCAAACACATACTCATACTCAGTTGGGTTTGTTCAGGTTCACCTGTTAGCTGTAAAACTATTGACAAGCCAATGTCACCTTGGGATCCAACAGAAAATGTACAGCAAAGTCAGAGCTACAATGCTAGTTGTGAGAAGTTACAGTAGGGAAACCAACTAGCTTAAACCTTAAATTACCTTGATGCTAAGTGAATTGCAAACATGCCTTATCGCATACACAGAATGATGAATAGGCAATCATAAATAACACAATGTTGTACATATGCTTTATACTGCACGACCGATGACAATAACAGGAGCCTGTTTTCCAAAAACCGGGTATCATCACACCTGTAAGCGGACTGTGGACTGAGAGACTACAAAGAGGATTCCCTAGAAATGTACAAAATTTACAAGATGCATCTCCGCTCGTTCGCAATCACTTACCAGAACACCGTATGCAACGGTTGAAAACAGAGCACCTATGAATCCTTCCCATGTCTTCTTTGGGGATAGCTTTATCAATGATGTCCTTCCAAAGAAAAAACCTAGAGATGGAGAAGAAAACGTTATGGAAACAGAGCCTCGGCTGGAGTTTCAATAAAATTATTATTCACTGCTCAAAAGCTTCACATTGACCAGTTCAATCTGCATTACATATACATTAATGAAGTCATCTCTTCTCACCCCCCTCCCCCCCCCCCCAAAAAAAAAAAGTGCATGTAGCTGGTAATTATCCTAATACCAGTTGGTTATTTAAACAGATATAAATATATCAAAATATGTATATTGATAAATATATTGCACTTCTTTCTTTAGTATGTTATGTTTACTTGTTATGACAGTGTTGCTGCAAGCAGACTTGAAGTTGAGTCCTGTCCTTGTATGCTACCATAGTAGTATGTATTCATAATTGTACTCAAAGATTAGTACTCATCCTCAGTTCATATTGGAAGTCTATATCATTACCAGTGCAAGATTAAGTATTCCTACCAGCCCCAAGAGCCCTGTACTTATACTCATGCCAAGGGCAATTGTACTTGTATGGTGGTTGGTGTAGGGTAACTTCAAGTCTCCTAAATTTGTGTACTCTGTGTTATGCATATGTAGTTGCACTAATAGACACTGTAAACTTGCCGTGTTCGTAAGTCAAATTTGTAGGCACTTTTTCAATCGGAATTCACAATCTACAAAGCCTGAATGAAAACGGCCAAAATTCCCATGGTGAATCAAGGGAAATTTCAATTTTGTATTTCAAGACACTTTCCTTGGATTATTCCACCCTAGTTTTTTGCTTGCTTCGAGCGATTTTACTTCTGACCTTTACAAGTATAATTCTTTCTATTTCTGGTGGAATCTGTTCAAACCATCAAAGAAATCACACAGCTAAAGGATAAAACTAAACCACTGAGCAAAATCAGTGAGGACGACAGCATCGTAATCATTTACAAGATGTTTTACTGATACTACAAGCCCGACTGTAGAGCTCACTAGGATAAGTGCACATGAAAGACCCAGATAAATCAGGATATAATCAACTGTTATCATAATTAATGCAAGATTATAAACATTTCATGTGTGGTCAATTGTATTTTCATCTACATATACCAGTCATTATGTTGTAGAACATAGCCAGCATCTTTAAAATTTAAACATTAGGTTTAACTCGAAAGTTTACAATAAGTCTGCGTGAAGGTGTGGTGTAGCGGTCAATGCCAGTTCGTACTCCCAACTAAAAACTGACGGTAATTGATGTAAAGAAACCATAAATATAAATAACATCTTCATCTCAAGCTATTATATTTTGTCCATATATGGTTCTGTTACATATATCACGGTCCGTTTAATGTATTTGAGTATGAAACAGCCCTAGAATGTCTATCGCACAGGCACTAGGTTTCAAGTTCAAACCTAAACCAGATTTTCTTGACCTATTTACAAAAATAAAAAACCCATTTACACTTGGATATTGACAGACCAATGCGGCCTCAATGCTTCCACTCACCAAACATGTAAGCCATGATGTCATTGCAGATGACCGAGGATGTTGAAATCAGAAACCATATTAGTCCCTCGAATATGCTATGGCAGATGATGTTCGACTGCGAAACCACGATGAGAAGCGCAACGTGGGTCCAACCAAACTAACAGAAAAAAGGAGAATCATTTTGTAAAGATACAATAAAGTCAAATAGTTTATTTTGTTTTTCTGAAATACATTTAAACCACAGTTTTGCAGCATATCTGTTTCAAAGTTCCTTTGTTGCCTTTAAGTTTGTTCACCTACGTTTTCATAGCATTTCACTTCAGGTGGGGGGTTCTTGTATTCAATGGACATTTTCTATACATCCATATGAATGGCTTTAGTGCCTCTAAGGATACTTGGTACAGTTTGCAAGTACTTGATACCAGATGCTTGGTAATTTACATGGTTAAGACCCTCTACACTAGAGAAGACCTTCCAAACAATTACAACACTAATTGTTCATACATTCCAGTGCCCAAACACTTTTCTCATCATGAAGACCAGTCCAGTCATAAAAACCAGTGAAAATTATGAAGAAATTAATACAAATAGCGTAAGTGTAAGTGAATTCCAATGAATCTGTATTTTTTTGACGGTTTTATTACATAGTGTAAAATAATCACTCCAAAACCAAATATTACAATGACACATACTTTCACTGTAACCAACTAATGTAAAAAGGTGACCTTTGAAATATTCACCAAATTTCATATGAAGGTCATATGAAGGTCATTTTTTCATTTAATAAAAGCCACCACCTTGTGTCAGCATTGTCAAATCAGAGTAGCGATTGAAGGAATATTTCTAACTCTTAGAGCAAAAACAACACTGTTATCTGAGATTTACAACCTAAGGGCTCTTTTCCCCCCAAATATTAACCTTTTGCAGATTCTATAGCTAGTTCATCAAAGCTTATTACTAAGTCAAATAATTAGATTACTTTTAACAGAAACATTTATATAAGTTGATATCAATCGATGTCATACACATGGTAAAAGGTTGACAAAAATAGCAGATTTAATACGAAAAAAATGACTTCATAAATTTCACTATATTTGTAACAAATATTCCACCTTCAATTGGAGCTTTAAAAGAAAAATGGAAATGTCCACATATGTGTTGAATTTTAAAAAGGAAATGTAGCCCTGGGTGTCCTCTCCTGGTAAGAAAATTAACATTGTAGACATGAAATTGTGCATTCTGGGGCAGATTTAGGTTGTAAATTACATCCTTAGTTGGATCTACAAGCAAGGTTGTGCTGCAGTAATAACTACTTATAAGCTTATGTGTGGGGTTGAAAAGGTGTTCAGAGGGAAGGGGGGGGGGGAGGGATGTGTGTGTGTGTGTTTGGATCCATGCCTGCATATGTTATCAAAGTGTTAAGTCAATATAACTAATGTTGACAATCTTTGGGTTCTACACATACCTATGAAAAATAAAGTTCTGTTAAGTATTGACAATACTAATTGAAGTAGAGGAAGAAAGCAAATTGAAGGCACACATGAATTTTCATTTTCATATAATATGACCAAAAAAACATGCACATGCATACTACTGGTTCAACCCTCACATTCATATCTGATTTCATTACTTAGAAGATGAAAATTTTTATTATTATTATGTTATTAAAGAAAGAAGATCATTTACTTCCATGCATGCACAATTATTTCAGTGGCCATGCAGAAATTACTAGTATATGTCGTCTAATTTGTGTGCTAAGGTATGATAAAGTCTGAGGGTTTTCAATTGCGTCCAGAGCTTGTGAAAAGAAGCACATTGATTGGGCTTCTAACTACATAGCTTACTCCCTTCACTGTGACGTACAGCATTGCAATTCATTTCCTTTGTTTTGATTACGTGCATTAGCAAATAATCTGTGATGTCATACACGGACAAAAGCATCGAGTACTTTCATTTTTCTTTTAATATTGAAATAAGTGTACAGTATAACCTTGCAAAAAATGATTCAAACGTTTGCTTTACGTTGGATGATCTTAGTTTGGCAAACAATACTGGAAGCAAAAATTCATTTGGATAACCTTAATATCGCAAAAAAACAATAATCTATACGTACACCTTCTGATCTATAGTACCTGGCTTGTAAGAAATATCTACTGTAGTAATCCAAATGATAAAATAAACAAAGTTCTTTGAACCTTCTCAAGCAGGACGTTTACAATTCTCAACTCTACATCAATACTAGGGATGCGACAATGTATCTAGGAATTTCCCTATTACAAATTTAAACGAGATTTATAATAACAGAAGTGTGTACAATGTGTTAATGTACTGCAGCAGTTCACACAGCTTTCAAAGCTGTTTACAACTCTCAACTATATATCAATACTAGGGATGTGGCAATGTATCTACTGTAGGCATTTCCCTATTACAAATTTAAACGAGATTTATATTAACAGAAGTGCATACAATGTGTTAATAATACTGCAGCAGTGTACATGGCTTAGTAAGAAAACGATGAAATGACCTTTCAAAACTGTTGATGTTACACTACAAATTCTGTCACTCACCAAGGTAAACTGCACCAGGTAATGGGATTTCCTCAACGTCAAAACAAACATGATGAAACCTAAGACAAAGAAGAAAAAGATGGGAAATGAATCTTTTGAAATTTTGACAACAAGGAAATATCATGAAGGAAATTTTGCAATAAAATCAACATTGCATATATAATAGTATATATTACAGATGAATTTATCCATAGATACTTTAAGTTACAATCAATTAACTTGGCAGTTGTTCGGGTATGAACCGGTGCTAAAATAAAAAATGTTTTGAGTGAAAAAATGGAAGAGAAAGTATGGCATAAATAGAGAAAACTTGTGAGAATGCCATACAATTATTAATATCATAAAAATAAATATTGAATACGATATAATGCTTAAAAGTTTGTGATAGCCTGCACTGGGCAATTTCAGCACATCTAGCAGTTTGTGCATTCCAATATGGTCCCTAGAAGTAATATCTCTAAGATACCATATATCACAACATATACAGCAAAATAGTTGACAATGAAAACAATTGCTGAAAAACTTGAGATTATTAATACCTGACATAGAGTTTGAGTGGAGTGAGAATGGGATGAAGAGGGGGGGGGGGGGGGGTAGAAGGGGTGTCAGTTAAATACCATCTCCTTTAAGTACAGCCCTTAGCCATCTATTATAAAACTAATCTTGGAGAAGCAACTTGCTATTCAGAGAAGAATAGTACTGTGGGTTACCGGAACAATAAGCAAAACCTTGTCCAAACATTAACGGAAAACTGTAATCATTATAACTACATAAACAAACAAACCCTCCAAATAAATAACAATAATAATCATAATAGTAATAGTAGTAGTAATAATAATCACAATAGTAATAATAGTTATAATAACAATAATAATAATAAAAATAAAAATAATAATAATAATAGTAATATTAATATTAATTTAAAAAAGAACAATAGAATAATGCTAGCATAGGATAGCCTGGATAATCAATAGCATATTTCACAAAGAAAGAGAATTTCCACACTTGAATGCTGGCTTGATAGATTTCTCACTGTTTTGTGGATATCAGTAAATATTGTGTAGGACATAAACAGTATATGTTCACACTACGTCAATAGGAACTGTGCAATGGCCTAAAGATAGCAATGTAAAGACGTGAAGACAAAGACAAGTGCACTTGGAGGGTTAAACTTGAGACCTAAATACAGACAGATCCCTACAGCAAATAACGTGTCCACACAGGGTGTAAAAGTCTTCTAAGAAAGATTATGTAAATATATGCAAATGTGGGAGTCCTCTTATGTAAAACCAGCAACTCTGCATTCCCATAATGCCAAGCTGATGAACATGCAACTATAACTATTGTTCAACATAGTGCACACTGTTCATGTTATGACTGATGTTTAATATTGATTTTTTTCCATTCATGTTAGGCAACTTGTTGGAACTTGGCATTGCAACCACACAGCTTAAATACCTAGCAAACCAACTAAGAAGCAGAAACCAAGGATCCACCAGAGAAAATAAACTAGAGCACCAATGGTGCAGAAGCTCATACCTTTTCGAGCTTAAAAATGTAGGGCCCACAAAACTTTATGGCCCACCAAATTTCAGGCCATTTTTCAGATTCCACCAATTTTGGGCCCATGAGGGATAACCCCCCCTCCTCTGTTAGCAGAATACTGGCCACAAAACACTGGCTATAATTCCTATTTTCCCCCTTAAATCCTGTTTTACCCACTCTCTCAAACAATACCACTGACCTACCCTATTAAACTTTCTCTCCTCTACCTGAGCAGACCTGAAGCACTCCTTGCCAAAATTTTGGCTGGCTGCCTACATACCTCAGGCTCAAAGACTTCTAAGGATCGGCAAGTGCTGATTGGCTATAGGGCTCTCATGCTTACAGTTCAACAGTTAATAACAACTCCCAGTCCTGCTTTAATTCCACTAACAGCCTCTGCAGAGCTTAACCACAAATGTAAACAAACACTGCAGAGACTGGGAGCCAAATTAAAGGAGCTTTGGCAAAAGGTGAAGGCTCAGATTTTTTTAAACAATGGGGATTAATTGTAATTAATTAACTTTTGACCAAAATTTATTAGGCATCATCTTGTTCATACACAATCCAACAATCATCAGTTCAACTTTGAATATGATCCATCAAAATCTTGAGGAGATTGAGGTATTTGAAAATACTACAAATGACCCCTGATGACCCCCTAAATGACATTTGACCTCAATTTTCCGAACACCCCTCATAACCCTCATCCCGAGGAACGTTGTGACCAAGTTTCAGTATAGCTGGCCATACACTGTACGAACAGGAGCAATTTGAAAATATAGGGCCGCGGCCCGGGCCACAAAAGACCCCTAGTTGATCTTTGATCTCAAATTCATGAACACCCTGAAGGTAAAACTTCCATAGTACTATCGTGACAAACCCTCAACATTGTACCATGGAATCTGTAGGAGAAGAAGCATTTTGCGTATTTCCACAAAATGGCCCATTACGGCCCACAGGTGACCATTGACCCCAAATTTCGGACCATCTCTGATGGCCCTATACCCAATGGTCCTTGTGTCCAAGTTTCATGAAATTCCATCTAACACTGTGTGAGTGGGAGCGGTCTTACCAATTGTTGACGGATAGAGTGATAGAGTGTTAGACGCTGCACTGTAACAATAGCTCACACCAGCATGCTGGTATGAGCTAAAAAATCTGGCTGGAACCAGATTTGGCCAGATCTAACACAAAATGTAATCCATTTGGAAATAAAACTTAAGACCTGTGGAATCTTAATGGTAACTGTACAGATTTCTCATCAGAAATGACTTAAACACGAGCCATACCAGCAACTAAACCTTATGCAGTTGTCTAGCATTAGATTACTAACTAATATTGACTTCCAAACCACCATTTGGAATGTAGGAACATTAAATCAAGTTAGAAATAAATAGTACCCTTTACTTTGAAGTCCATGGAGAGTAAATATGCATATAGATTTGTCAATATGAATATGCATTTTAAAGGTTAATGCCTATGAACCTCATGCATGCACATGTGTAGTTCATGATTATAGATAAACATACAGTTTCATGACTATGCAAATGCAAGTTATTGAATATTCAAATAAATAAAGAGATGTATTATAAAGCCTATTAGTACTACAAAGAAAAAAATATTGATATTGTTAATGTACTCACCAATGGTGTATAGCCAAAAGGAAATAAATTTGTAATATTCAATGAAGGGCCATAGAAATTCCTGATGAAGAGAGAGAAAAAGCAAAATCTTTAGAGAAATGAAGGATGAACCATTTATGTACAAATAAATTAATAAAAAGAGATATATGCCACCCACCCTTGACAGTAAAGTTGATTAAAACTTCAGTTATTCCAAAGTTTCGTGACCAAAATCTGTCACAAGAAGTGACTGAAATGCAAAGACTAAACATCAATTTGATGTATTTAAAACTGTTCACATGGTCATTGTCCAAATATTACTGGGAACTGAGTCAGAGTCAAAAAGTGCTTGCTTGCTAATTTTTTTGTTTTGTTTTGGTTGTCACACTTTAAAGAGTATTTGGATAAACATAGAACAAATTTATTTATCAAGATCTTAACCTACATTTCATGATAGAATGTTCTCATGCATTCAAGGCATAGCTGTCAACTTAGAGAGTGTAAAAACTAGAGAACTTAAGCAGCTTTCTGACTTCATTAGAGTAACATGATGCTAAAAATTAATATTTAAATTTTTATTCCAGCTAATTTAATTTTTGCAAAATTTTTAATATATGAGCATACACTGCAATATAAATACCAATATAGACATTGGCTCTCTCCACACATCACCCCACTCCACCTCTCAGCCACCTCCCCCCCCCCCCAAATACCAATTTAGACATTTGCTCCCTCCACATCACCCCACTCCACCTCTCAGCCACCTCCCCCCCAAATACCAATATAGATATTTGCTCCCTCCACATCACCCCACTCCACCTCTCAGCCACCCCCCTGCATCCCAAACTAAATGGAGGCTACTCACAAGTTCCCGCTTAAGTACTATGCCAAAGTAATCCTTGAGACTGCGCCCATAGACGAAATAATTTGCAGAGAGTAGGAAGTACCAGCTGAGTGTTCTGAACCAAGGTAAGTCTTGGGACCTGTAGACTGCGTGACCTATAGTAATAATCTCTCGAAAACACATGACCTCTATCAGCAAAACCTAGGAGAAATGAAGAGTAATTGGTTAATTAATTCAGTGTGAATGTTTTTCAAATAGTTGTGAAATAGTGAGAGCATTTTAAAAAAAAAAAGCTATGAAATAGAAGGACATAGAAGAACCACTCATAACAATATCCTGTTTTCTATTCCTTCCTTGTGTGTCTCTCTTTCTTAAAAACCATGAGTGTCCTATCTCTTCTTGAAGTGAGGTCCATATTTCTGGGATAGCCCTTGTAGATGGAAAATAAAGTTAACCTTGATTATACCATGATTTTAAGCACAGAAATTTCAGTTACGAAAAGCCACTGAGCACTATAAGTCCCATGTTGTTTTTATAAAGCATTTTCAATTCTTGAGAAATGGCCCTTTAAACAGCTGAGGTTAATCAATTCACATGACTGGATCATGATATTGTCCAATAACAGAGACCTTTAGGTCTGTTCCACAGATGCAACACAAAACTCGGTTGGAAAACATGATACTTAAGACATTCACAGTATGGCCTCAAATGTTGTGTTTAAAATGCAGTACAAACTTGTACATTATATGAAGGTAAAACAACATGTTTTGGCTACTTTATTAGAAATGATTAAAGAATGAATTAACATGAAACTTGTTCCAGGCACCGAGAAGCCGACATCATCATCAATTTAGCTTTAAAGGAGCATTCTATTTAGCTTTAAAGGAGCATTCTGATTCCAGAGATTCGGCATACTTTAGAGGTCAATATCCTGAAAACCAGACTAGATGTGAAAACATTACAAGCACCAAAAATGTTCTTTCTCCTCGGACTATATAACATATCGAGACTAAAATTTCTGGAGAGAACAGGCTCCCCCTATCCAGTGGGTCTGTATATTTTTGTTAACAGTATGTCTGTACATCCAGGGCACCTACCACAAAGACTAACGCCACAGGTCCGAGATACAAGAGGAGCAGAAACCCCAGTAATAGCACAGTAGACATGAATCCACGTATCACCCAGTTCTGCCATCTGAGGATAAAAATGAACAAATAAATAAATGAATACGATTACTTTGAAACCCCACAAAACAACAAGTTAAGCAAAAGAGTAATCTTTCCCTCTCTGGGTTTCTTGCTTCTAAGTACGGAAGTAGGCAGCTCTGCCTAAAAACTTTGTCTCTGGACAAAGTTTTTAGTTGGTGATTGATTGGACATGTTTCATACAGTAATATAGCCTCGAATGGAGCACATGACTTCTCAAGCGTCCATCACACCCAGCCAGAGAGGAATATAATTGATGACATATAAGTCTATGGATTGCAATCAGTGGACTAGAACCCTCTCAGTCGTAATTATGACAGATGAAAACGTACTTCCACACAGAAGCAGACGTATGAGGATATACTAATTGCAGCATTCCCAATCGTGAAGAGCTCTATAATACAGCATACATATTAAAGAGACTCTAGGGTAACTTAAAAGGGAGTTACACATACTGAGATCTGTTAAAAACAGGATATTTTTATGTGCAACTTTCAGATTTTAGACAACAGCTGGAAGGAGCTGTATTTCCTGTCATATTCATGTGTGCAGGGTAGCTCACACTCCTGGAAAACATTCTTGAAATGTGGGAGTTACTTCAGGTGAGCGGACATTGATGAAATTAACCACAAGTGCTAAAATACATTGCAATTTGGATGTGAGATAATTAGGTCACTTTTTAGGAATCAGATACACTTGAAGATTCCCTTCTTAAGATACCATGCTAACAAGGTTTCTACTTTTCTTCGACAGCTGCTGACATAAGATGACCTCAACTGCAAAACATAAGGTTTATGTTATTTTCACGAAGCATCCTAAGGCCAAACCACCCCCCCCCCCATAATGTGTTTACAAGGTTTGACATTCTGACCTCTGCTGATCTTTGACCAAATGATAAAACAATCGGGTGCATCTATTGAATATGTGGCATCGCCAAACTACAACTGAAAGTTCTGGCTTCATATTGTGTCAGCAGATTTTTCAGACTTTGAACTCTGATAACTTCTGGGCTCCATCAAGCACTAGACATCTTCTCATTATGGTGCATCCACACAGAAAGCGTGAGTTCCATCTAAGTCCCCTTACTGGGATATATTGTGCTTACAATGTCATCAACGTAGCTATGTTGACCTCAGATGACCTTTGACAGTTGACTTCATTATAAAACAATAGGCTTACCTACACAATATGCGATATCCAAAGATTTGGGTATTACATCAATGATTTGTCAAATCTTCTTTCATTTCCTATGTGTAATTCTAAATACTTAATCTGAAATAGTTTCTGGGTGATGATATGTTTGGAATTTCATGGAAACATTTAGTAACTTAATTAGCTTACATTCTGATTTAAAAAAAAAAATCTATACTGTACTTTAAGTAATACTTGCTACCCTTGGAAAATTTGACAGAAAAAGGCTGTTTTTAATTAGATTAATAAATAAGCAGCAGACAACATCCTTACCTTGGTGGAAGTCCTCTCAAAAAGAATGGAACAGTGACTTTCTGAGGTGGGATTGGTGGCTCTGTAATGTCTGGTAAAGGTATGCCACCTTCGTCTGTACTGGAGGGCTGGGAAAAGAGAACGCCAAATGGACTTTACATTTGAGGGTCAATGATGCTTAAATACAAGACGAGTAGAGAGATAAACAAACCAGGTAATGAAACCGTACAACGAAAAGAGGTCTATACTCTGTATAAACTGGAGTTTGACATCAAGAAAGAAATTCTGTATATTAGCTAAGTAATACAGCACAGCTTTAAATGGGTCAATAAAACTGTATATATATACTGTAGAGACTGTACAAAATTTGTTACATTTCAAATAACAACACAGGGGGGAAAAAAAGGTTGAATTGTTGTCCAATTACATTTTATAGCTGAGCTGAGCATTTTATGATCAACACACCTTTACAGACCTCAAAATAGCTGTTCAAATTGTAAACAGACCTTCTACAGTACTGTACATTAATATTCACTGAATGTACCTGGATGAAGCATTTTACTAAAGTATATGTCTAGTCACAATCAGGCAAAATACTACCATAAATTGACTACTATATACAGTAAGTCAACAAATCTATGAATATACAGATATATATAGATGGAACTGTACCGTTCATATCAGCACATAAATACTACTGAAATTTATGCATCTTAAATATTGGATTTCAGAGCTCAAAGCTGATAGTACAATAAGCCACATTGAAGTCAAAACAAGAATGTTTGATCTACAGATTTGTGATCAATTTTGTGAGGAGGTATTGATCAAATTTGCTGAAGCAATTTTTTGGCACTGAACTTGGGCAGGATTCAATATTGAAATCAAATAACCATGCAGTTTTCACTAGCTTTATTAAACAGGTGTCATTTCAAAGTCAATCTTTTCATTTCTACCTTTGAATTCATGAAGACAAAGGTTTAACTCAGATGCAATAGAACTGTGTGTATTGTGCTCAATATTTGATGAAAAAGTGACTCAGCAATAAAAATCATTAGAATCACAAGTAGTCAATAATTTATTTCTAATTAATATTTAAAAACTATCTAATATGGTACTATTGGTACATAGCACAACATTTAGAAAAACTGCAAATTTTGAACTGCACTGCAGCATGCTTTACGGTTTACTGCAGACCTACGTATATAGTAAAATCACACAACGCAAACTATACAGTATATGTGTATTTGTATGTATTAGGTCACTACTGTAATGTAAGCACTGTAGTTAATACCAGAGCTGTTACAGTCATTTCAAATCCTGTTTATTTTATTTTATTATTATTATTATTATTTTTTATATTTGGATTTTCCTAGTAAGGCAGAGGACTTAACATTTTCCAGCAGTCTCTCTAAGTTTAACCACCATTATAATGAACTTAAAGAATCTACTGGACATACTAAACTATAGTACACTTTGTCATGCATTATGAACAGAGGTTGGCAATCTGAATCACTCATCATATTAAAGTTACAGTATGAGCTGAAATTTTGTAAATGACTCCCTGAATAAACTACAGACAGTTAGTTAACAATGGGGTAAAAGGTTCCAATTGTAACCCAAAATATTGCACAAATGATAACTAAATTGAATACTCTGTATTAATGCCACCGCACTCAAACTGTTCTCTACTGAATGTAACAGCCTACAATGCCACTATGTATACATGTGAACTTGTGTAGTTCTAAATGAATCAAAGGTTATATAACAATGTACTGTAATGTATTGTATACTTCCCTAATGTACTATACCAGAGCATGGAAATACAATGTTATAAAAGTATGGACAAACATGTATAGAACAATGATTTAAGTTAGTTTTTTAAGTTAGTTAGTATTGATCTAACAATGGCTTAATGACCTTTGTTCTAACTTTTCTGATGACTGTGTTGTGTAATATATAGGAAAATACATTGTTATAAATTCGTACATGTCAAGAATGGGTGAAGTGTTATAAGTTGCAGCAATTCCTGAGAATCAAGTGCCTTTTAAATACACTTAGCCTACTGGTGTTGTATGGTGTAAATTTGTGTTATTCTGTAGCTATAGGCAAACATATACTGTACAAAGTGTACAACATGGTACGTGTGCAGTATTAAACAAACTTCAATAGTCGGATATCGGTTGAGAAATTCCAGGATCTTGATTTAAAGGTCCAGATAATCCAGCTTTTAATCTATTACTGGGAAATAATTTACTGTTGTGTTCAGACGACGCTTAGTCTCTCATAAAATGCTGTGGTTTCTATGTAAAAACTGCTCATACATCTTAGCACGTGTTTAGCAATTACCCCCATTTTGCATAGCATTTTGCAATGAGATACCAGATAAAAATTATCCTTATTATTAGTCAGTTGACTTTAGGATCTGATACTGTCATCTGCAAGTTGTGCAGGCTTGACCTGGTAGGCCTGTATGTGATTGGAAAGTCCAAAATAATGGTGGAATCATGTACTGTACTTGAGGAGAAAAACTAAACAACAGAGCATAAGTATATATCTTTACCTTTGACCGTTACAAATAAAGACTTTGCGTGGCCATGCAAAGTTATGGTACAACATCCTTAATCTTAATGAGTAATTGAATAAAGACTATTATTTGGATTCTCAGCATTTCCATCCCCACAAGATTTTGCACAAGGTATCAATTAATCACATGCAAATATGCACATTTTTGAAGCTATTGATATTCATGAACTAGGCCTACATAATTCAATGCTATGGGATTTAGTTAGATAGCATTTGGCATAAAAAAATGTCATCAAAATCAAATCAAATATATATCTCTATCAATTGGTTGTAGACTGAAATGGAACTTAGACAGACAGAAGGGGGGGGGGGGACAGTTGTTAGAACCCAATAATTTGAAAACTGTAAATATCCAAACATATAACATGAGTCATTGCATGGACTTGGGAGTATGTGTGACAAGTGTTCAGCAATGGTTTTTGCAAGTTTACCACCAGCTTCCAAATTACATTTGACAATTGTTTAAAGGCCATGACAGTATCTCACCTCACTCTTTGATCTGAATTTAAAGACCCTGCTAGCCTTGGAAAGTAGGATAGAAACATGATCAGGCCTTAAGAACTCTTAGTTACTTCTTAAACTACTCACTTGTTCATCTGCTGGTTTGCTTTTTTCTGGTTCTTCAGCAGGAGGGCTGGATGCCTCTGATGTATGTTCTTGCTTACCAACATCACGATGTCTGATTTCACTCATTATTGCACAGGGTTCGAGGACTTTGGGAAGAATTGTTATGTTCAGTTGAACAACAAGAATGTTGTTAGCCTAACATTAACAAACTGCCTCAATATTAATCATTACTAGTTGTTAAGTCTGATGTTGGTTATGTGGCTGACACCCAACGGTGGCTTTCCAATGGTAATATCACATTGAGTAGCATAGGCAAACAGTTGGAA
This sequence comes from Apostichopus japonicus, assembly GCF_037975245.1. Classification (NCBI taxonomy): domain Eukaryota; kingdom Metazoa; phylum Echinodermata; class Holothuroidea; order Aspidochirotida; family Stichopodidae; genus Apostichopus; species Apostichopus japonicus. The sequence continues at coordinate 9,958,729 of NC_092566.1, read as the reverse complement.
CTGGAAGTCTATGCAAAAACTTGGCAAAAATCTACTTAGTTTAGACCTAACGTAACTTTGTGTTGCTTTCTAAAATTGCAGTTAACTGCTAAGTTAGGCTACAGCCTAGGCTCGTGTGCTAAACACTCAGGCTAACGTGCTGCACTCAAAACATTACGGACCTGGATAAATTAGGAATGATACTATCGAGCATAGGCCTAGGCCACAGACATTCCTGTGGCATAGGCAACATGTAATGTTAACGTTCAGTCTAAACTTAAGTAAATTCAAGTAAATTCAGGCACTTTGGGAAGACAGCGTTAAAGGATTTCACAAACTTCGTCGTCTGTCCATCAAATTATGAGATGTAAATCACAAGTAGCTTTGAATCAGATGAGCTTCCTGCTTTGGTTTTCTTCTAAATCACATCAATTACCGGTAAAAATAAGCCCTTACGAATAACACTGTGGATATCGAGGATGCAGCTGTTTCAAGTACAAATTATCGTACGATCGAATACAATGGTGCAGTTGCTTTAGGAGCTAGGAGCAGACGGTTTACGAAAATGAAAAAAAAAAGATAATGGTGTAGTGGCGCTATGCCTAAATATAGAGAGTGGTTTTGGCTCCGACCGCGTGTTGAAAAACATATGTACGTACTGCCTATGATGAAGTATAGTAGTCTTGTATGGCGGGCCATCAGTCTCAAATCATGGGAGATCGACTTATACCGATTTAAATCGACATATACCAGTTTCCTTCGACATATACCAGTTTCCTTCGACTTATACCAGTTTCATTCTACATATCTATGGCGGGCCATCAGTCTCAAATCATGGGAGATCGACTTATACCGATTTAAATCGACATATACCAGTTTCCTTCGACATATACCAGTTTTCTTCGACTTATACCAGTTTCATTCGACTTATACCAGTTTCATTCTACATATCATCGATTTAAACCGACATATACCAGTTTCATTCTACATATCATCGATTTATTTTACTTATCATCGATTTAAATCGATGATAAGTAAAATAAATCGATGATATGTCGAAGTAAACTGGTATATGTCGATTTAAATCGATGATATGTAGAATGAAACTGGTATATGTCGATTTAAATCAACATATCATCGATTTATTCTACATATCATCGATTTATTTTACTTATCATCGATTTAAATCGATGATAAGTAAAATAAATCGATGATATGTCGAAGTAAACTGGTATATGTCGATTTAAATCGATGATATGTCGAATTAAATCGGTAGAAGTCAATTTCCGTGGACTTATACCAGTTTCTAGGGTCTCAAATCGACATTTACCTATTTAAATCGACATATCATCGATTTAGCTCATTAACATTTTCCAAATCCCGATTTCGGTGATGATTGACATGTGGAGATACATCACGTGTAGTCACCTGACAAGGCGGGCGAATAATTGAAAATAAACACGAGCAAGGGCGGCGGAAGCACTTTTAATCTGGGGGGGCACCGACATCAAAGGGCACTTTGCAGAAATTCGATTGCACTGATGCAGCCTTATATTTAGTACCCTTTATAACTCTTATTGTATTATCTTATATGCGTATACACATCACTCCATCAAGGCCCCCCCCCCCCCCCCTCAAAGAAAATATGCATACTAGTACTGCAATATCCAATGTGCAAATTGGGAAACAAGTTTTGAGACAAAATGAGGTGATATCATGCTTGTTGCTAGTGTAGGAATCTTCCAAATTAGACATTATTTCTTGTTTATATCTTAACAATATTTTTCCATTCGAAATAGCTTTGAGTTTGACCCACAGTTATTCATTAAAAGTCAGGGGCGTAGTAAAGATTTGCAAAGTTGTATGCACGACTATCTGAGCGGAGCGCCACCATCGGTTGGCGCGGAGCGTACAAGAAAATTTTTGGTTTTACAAACCCCTAAGATGGCCGGAAACGGCCCTTCCCGAGTGTTCATTGTGGTTCCCTAGCCTCTTGCTAACTTGAGACACCTCAATTTTTATGTAGAAAAAGGGCACATTTTTAACCTGAGGAAAAGTGGGGGGGCACGTGCCCCCTGTGCCCCCCCGGTTCCGCCGCCCTTGAACACGAGCACAGTGGAATGCATGATTTGAGCTTGAATACTGTAACCGTTAAACCCCATGGGTATATACTTAGCTACATTAAAACGTAACCTTACAGTAGGCCTCACTGCAGAACAATATCATCTTTGTTTATGGTGTAACTGGTGTAGGTAATTGCATCTGTGTACGTACTGTGGGCCTATTCAGTTGCATGTGTATTCCTATACTATAGCGCCACGTGTTCGAGTAGACAAGCCCAGTTTGCATTGAGATAATTGCACGTCATTGACATATCAGTTATTTCAGCCTTATTGTTACACCGAAATCTTTTTGCAAGTAATTGTTCATAATTACCATTGACATATAACCATGATGAACACCCTTGCTAGCTTCGTAATTTTGGAACTATTAAATTACTCGCCCGCCTTGTCAGGTGACTACACGTGATGTATCTCCACATGTCAATCATCACCGAAATCGGGATTTGGAATATGTTAATGAGCTAAATCGATGATATGTCGATTTAAATAGGTATATGTCAATTTGAGACGCTAGAAACTGGTATAAGTCCACGGAAATTGACTTCTACCGATTTAATTCGACATATCATCGATTTAAACTGGTAGATGTCGATTTAAATGGACATATCATCGATTTATTTTACATATCATCGATTTAAATCGATGATAAGTAAAATAAATCGATGATATGTAGAATAAATCGATGATATGTCGATTTAAATCGACCTATACCAGTTTCATTCTACATATCATCGATTTAAATCGACATATACCAGTTAACTTCGACATATCATCGATTTATTTTACTTATCATCGATTTAAATCGATGATAAGTAAAATAAATCGATGATATGTAGAATGAAACTGGTATATGTCGATTTAAATCGATGATATGTCGAAGTAAACTGGTATATGTCGATTTAATTCGATGATAAGTAAAATAAATCGATGATATGTCGAGGGAAACTGGTATATGTCGATTTAAATCGGTATAAGTCGATCTCCCATGATTTGAGACTGATGGCCCGCCATAGTCTTGACCCTAGTTAGGCCAGGGAGCTGCTACTCTAACAGCTCCCTGGTTAGGCAACTGCTTCAGTATAAGCAGGGAGTTTTCATAACAACTCCCTGTATAAGCCAGCCGAAAGCGTCTCTTATGTTAGCTCTGTGGTGTATCAGAGCCGTATATAGAGAGAGTTTGGCCAACCATGTAACCGATTTGGATTGGTCGAGAGGGAAAACGCCCACACAGGGTGGTAAAATAGGTCCACTTGAAAACTTTATAGCAGACGACACGCATACTCACAGTGTATAGACTATCGTTTTGTACACGAAAAAAGTACGAAATTATGAAAGAAATGGTGCTGGGGATGCTGCAATCGGTCAGAACATGGATATTGTTGTTCGATTATCCGACTGACCATAAAAGAAGAGGAATTTTTTGGAAGTAGAAAGAACAAGATGGAGATCTAATGAAAAAAAGTCTGTGTAGCCTAGGCCCATACTAGCCATATGCCCTAGTGTAATACGAGTAATGTACAAGCAATGCGAGAATTTTACGTTCAGACTGGTTTCTGTAATTACATGCATGGCTATTCTCTCTCGTTTTACGATCCACAAATTCGATTTCATTATGCCAGCTCTCCTAATCATAGGCATGGCAGTTTCAGTCGCACATATAGTTATCCTAATTCCTAGTTATTGTATGCCTAGGCTATGCCTAGCCTAAAAAAGTATCACTTTTAGTTCTATGTAAAAGGGTGGGCTAGCCTCAAGGCATCACGTAAAGCCCTAATCCTTAGTTAAGCCCGAAGCATAAGTTAAGCCTGGGCTTAGTTAGACCTGGACCATTCTTGCTATTACTACAACTGTTATAGCACATTACATAATATGGCACAGTATAAGGCCCAATTAAACTAGGTATTGTATGCCTAGGCTATGCCTAGCCTAAAAAAGTGTCACTTTTAGTTCTATGTAAAAGGGTGGGCTAGCCTCAAGGCATCACGTAAAGCCCTAATCCTTAGTTAAGCCCGAAGCATAAGTTAAGCCTGGGCTTAGTTAGACCTGGACCATTCTTGCTATTACTACAACTGTTATAGCACATTACATAATATGGCACAGTATAAGGCCCAATTAAACTAGGTCTAAGGAAAACAAAGTAGCCTAGGCCTAAACTAGTTAGGCTAGGTCTATACTCATTGGCAACTTCTGGGTTGTGTACACATACAGGCCTAATTATATAGACCCTTTTAGTATGTCATAAACAAGTGCCCAAATGGTTAAATGATCTTGGTTTGTGTTAATTGTCAGCACTGGCCTAGCCTTTTTAGGCTAACATGAATTCAGCCTAATTTTTTCTTCTTCAAAAGTATAGCCTAGGCCTTGGTTTAATTTGGATGCAGTCAACTATCATTTATCAAAGTTGCATCAGTACCTCCTTATTCCCTTAATTGACACCCACATTGATGATTGAAGTTAAAAAAAACCTTTTTAAATTATCTTTAGACAGTAAATTTTATTTCCCTGAATTTCAGGACTTTTTTTACAAATCAAAGGTGACATGTGCTCTGAAGAAAAACTCCTAACATAAAAAGCCACAGTTAGCAGACTGTGATAATGACAAACCTGGTGAGTGACTTCTAGACTGAAATCCAGTTCCTGCAACCACAGCAATAAAGTCTTTGTTTTAATCAATGCACTTGTGTGTTTGAAACTTTCAAATGGACACTCAATGGCAGTTGGTTAAGATATAAGGTTTTACCTTCATCATGGAGAGTCGAAGGGAATCTGCCTCATCATCTGAATAATGGACTCAAGGATAGCAACAAATCATGATTGGATAATGATTTTGAGCAAGTAAATATCTGGCAATTTGAAAGTTTGTATTATTTTTTTACATATTATTTAAGCTGTTTAGCTCACACACAAGCAAATGATCAAGTGATAACAACCGATGCAGTATATTTAAAGGTATTGAAGACTTGCCCTAAACCCCATGCCGCGCTCTGAAAAAGTTTACTTTCCGTTGCTTGCAAGTGAAGTTTTTTTTGTGTCGCTACAAAATGCAGACAGTAATGAAACCCGATACCTTGTTATCTTTTATCTAGACCTGAGATGTCCACGCTGCTATGTGCACTGTGTTGTGGGTATTGACTGTGATGTTTGTATTGACTGTACACTAATGTCTATTTACAGATGGTAGCAAGCTGTATGTGTATTTTCTGGGATCAATGGTGGTGTCTAACACTTCTGTTACACCGCATTCGAATCTAGGTCAGATAACCGGCATGAGACGTTTCTTTGTGCGGGAGTCTCCACACCCTTTAAGGAGAAGTATTTATATCCCATTAATAGAGAAAGAATTATGTTTCAATTGGTAGCATGCAACTTAAAATTTTGCAAACATTAGATACAATCAAACAATAACAAGGTTCATTTACAAGGTAATCTACTGCCCTTTATTTCACATTAGTCTGTCACATCAGAAGGTCACAGCTTTCAATAATTATACAAACAAATTCCCTTGATGGGTGCTTCGTTAGATTCCTGCAATTTTCAAGTTTATCAATGTAATAAGTTCTGAATGTGGCAATGTGGAGAAGCTTTGGGATAATCTGTGGATAAGACTGCCAGACTATCAACAAGATTCCACATCCATGCAACTCCAACTGCTTCCTTCACCTCCTTGCAGATGTACCACATGTCCAAAAAAAAGTCAGCATTGGTTAATGTAATTAAAATCTGGCTTCCTCCTGAGCTGGCAAATACACATGAATTGTCAAGTACAGAGGTCAGTGTGAAACCACTGAGAGATCTTCTCAGCTTTCAAGAAAACAAAGACTTGAAGCCAAATTGACAGAGGCCACACTGATACCATTCCACTCTCATAAGATGAAGGTATCACACACACTTCATTTTGCTTCTGCGATGCAGTGCCTGGTAGACTGTGAGGGTCACCCAATGGATGTTTTAACAACTGCCTGGTTTATAGAGCTCTACAACAGATAATTCATCCTAATGTCTAGTCGTCATCCTGTCATGGCCTTGAGCAAGTTGAACCCACTTCAACACAAAGCAGCTATTGAATTCTTGTCTAGGTACTGTCAAATCCACATCACCATCATTGCTGGTTCCAGCTACGCTGACCATGATAAAAGAGTACAATGAGGGTTTTTTACTTCACCCAACAGAGCTTGCATTCCAGTACCATTGGGCAGCTGAAAAGATATTCAGAAATTGTTATATATGAGTGTGCTTGTATGCATGCATATGCATGATTTTCTTGCTTTACAGAACAGCTCCATTTTGATAAGCTATGTAACGTGTAAACCTGCCAATCATATGTTTGAAATAGGACAGGCTGAAACGATTCTTAAATGAAAAGCTTAACGACTTCTTGCATTTTTATACATTGTTCAGGTAAGGCCAGTAAGGGCAGTATGAAGAATAAGTAACAATTAATAATTATCATTATGGCCATTTGCTGTCTGCATAAAAACAAACTGAATGATGTCATCAGCCCTATGCTCAGTTGACAACACTGACAAGTAGGCACACTATGTCAGTGTGATCAATGAAACCTCATTAAGGACATGACCGTATAGTATATATGTTAATGGAAAATACATAAGCTACAACATACACCAGTATTCAGTTGTTGCAGGTTTTTTTTTTCTCGACAGACCCATTCAATCTGTTGCACCTACTATAGCCTAGTACTACATTCCTGAGAAATTAACACCACAATATCAGTCTTAGGTTTGCCCACAGACTCCCAACTATTGCTAACTCCTACACTCAAGTATATAGTTTAGTTTAGTAGAAAAAATGACCAGGAGAGACATTCCAAGTCCCCATTAAGGACCCTAAGGCTATATGAGAGGAATAAAACCGAGGACATCAAATGTCATACCCAATTACAATGCTTAATGTACTCATCCAAAGTATTCTTAAACCCATACACACTACTTGCAATTCAACCTTCTCAGGCAAACCATTCAATCCATTCACAACCCTTGTATAAGTTGTATTAGACTTTAGAGAAAAAGTTATGCCGAATATTAATCCTACTATGTAACTTCTGGAGTTTAATACAATGACCTCTGGTACAACTACTTTTTGGCAAACCTGAAAGATCAGTGAAGCATAAATTGTCATTTTATGTGTAGGCCTACTTTATTTAATTGAAGGATCTATTAATGTAGGCCTGATGCTATAGTTGTGCGTCTGTAATCTAGCCTAGCCAGGACTGTGATGTGTGCTTTTCGTTTGTATGACTAAAGTAGGACTAGTAGTATGAGGCGTAAAATAAAACAAGTGTAATGACAGGTTTTCAGCTAGTTTTCTATGCATTTCAGGTGTGAAGATAAACGTAAATGTCATTAACTAACGCATACTCTAATTCATTACCTGATATCCATTTTGTTCCTCGTATGCCTGTCAAAATCTGACATTCTGAGTCGCTTCGTTTGTTCGCAACGAGCACAGTGTGCAAAGCTGCTATATATTGTGTGTGGTGTTTTTCGTGTTTCGCGCAACTGGTAACGACAACTGGACCTATTTTGATGCCCATGGTTTGCGTGTGACGTCACAAATCGCCAGTTGGCCAAACTCTCTCTATATACGGCTCTGTGGTGTATGATTATAGTGCGCCCCCAATTTCCTCATTTTCTTTTGTATCGGACAGATCCTCGGGCATGTAAACTACAGTGGGCAAGCACATTCGTGTTAGGCAGAAACGGACTCTGATGCATGTACAGTTTGCACGCGGGAAAAGTATTACAAACGACTTGGTCAAGAGTTATGATGACGAAGAACAACGTTGTCAAGTTAACTGAAAAGAACTCGCAAGAATTCCCACCGGGGTTAGCTGGATTTTCCACTCGTCGGAAAAGCTTATCTTCCGTAGATAGATTAACGTAATTACGCAGTATTTTCTTCACATCATGCCATATTCCATGCTAGCTATCATGCATTCGTGGAAGGGAGTCTGGGTCGTTGATCGGTCCTCATGGAAGATGCTACGTCGTGGGCATAATCTTTTGCGGACTGCTGTTCTATAGTACACTTACTACACTGGTGGGGAAGTGCGGCCCGCGAGGTGTTCAAACCCCAAGTAAAGGCAGTCCAAAGAACCGGGGGAAAACATTGCAAGAAAAGAGGGAGGAAAACAACTTAAATGATGGGGAGTTTATGTCAAGGTCATTGACCTACTTGATATAGGCCATTATAGCCTAGGCTACATTTCAACATAAACAAATGGATAATGCAGGTAAAACTTGGTGATCGTATCAGGTGAAGTATTTCTCATCTTGTGGGAGCAGGTAGCCAAAAGCTTCATTTCGAGTGGCATATCGCTGATTTATATCCATAGGGTGGAGAAGGGAAACGGATTGGATAGAGGGTGTTCCTTTATAGCCTACATGTGGAAATGATCATGTGAGTCTGGAATTACAAACACGGAGCAAGCAATAACAACAACGACAAAAACTAGTTGGATGACAACCACATCTTTATTGCTTGTTGGGGTCCATCGCCGAGTTATTGTGAAAGTTATTTATTTTAGTTTAGATTAATACCCATATTGTATGAGTCATGAATATATGGCAGCAAATCCAACAGTCATTGTTTGTTTGGGTTTCATTTGGTGCAGTCGGTTAGTGGCAGTATTCTACAAATAAAATCACTGCTTAACTTTTATGAAGTTACTTGATCATGGGGGGGGGGGGGGGGTTGCAAAATGCTTTTATTTAGCCGAAGAGAGACAATGACAAAAATTGCTGGAAATCACTCGGATGAGCATCGGGTATGTTTAGTTACAATGGCAATGACAGCAACTTTTTCCTGTACGCGGGCGCCAGACAGCATCCCCAAAGGACCAATTAAAGTTCATTTATTTAGCCGAAGGGAGAAAACCATGATTCTTTTTGCGTTCGAGGTATTACACATTAGGATACACAAAAATGCTAATGACAGCAACTTTTTCCTGTACTTCTTCTGGACTCTCGGTCTATTAGCTGCCACATACAGTGCTTATACTAATTCATCATGTTGTAAGCATCTTGAGTATGCTGCATGGGCTATCACAGAAATGACTGAAAGCATAGGTATCTAACGCTTGGAGGACAAATAATGTTATGGAAAGAGAGTAACTTTCGCATAGTGAACGTCAACCGAAGTAATCAGGATTTTAGTAATGCTGATTTGACATTGTATCAACATACAGTACTGTGTATCATTAATACAGTGCATGCAATGCCAGGTAAATGGCGCTTAAGAGAGGCGAAAAAGTTACACGACGTTATTCACAGTTATTACCGCCACCTGAAGTTTTCACAGGACCTTTTCGTCGGTTCTTTTTAAGATCGCTGTATTCTTTTTCGTGTTTTGTTTTTAAATTATTGCAAGAGACATGTCCTTTTAGTTCGAATTGGTTTTAATTTTTGAAGTGCGCCACATAGTCAGTTTTCGTTTGTTCGTTGTTCGTTTAACGTCGTCCGTTTGTATTTTAGTGTATCAAAATGAATAATTCGAGTTTTATTTTGCATAACGTAATATGTGATTTTGAGGATGTTTTCTTCAAAGTTAATTTGAATTTTTCTTTATGCTCTTGTTACTTTATACAATTTTTTATTTTATTATATACTTTTTTAAGATTTCTAGGTTAAACATTATTTATGTATTTATATTGTAACACTTTCCTCTGTGAGTAGCGCCCGCCGCGAATATTTTTTTCCCAAACAGGTTTGCAATTACAGAGTTTTCAGCCGATCAGATTGCTCGTTACATCAGCACTTATAATGACCATCGCCTGGAAGTTCGAAGACATACACTGAATAACTACGGAAGCGTAGAAGGAACATTACATTGACGAGTTACCAACTTGACAAAACGACAATTATCTGCAAATTGACGAGTTGACGAGATGGTAACGTGACAAAATTCAGAAAATTGACGTTTTGACGAGATAACGGATCTCGTCAATGCAACAAATTTCTGCAAATTGACGAGTTGCACACTTACTACCATCTCGACAAAATGACAAAATTGAGAAAATTGACGTTTTGACGAGATAACGGATCTCGTCAATGCAACAATTTTCTGCATATTGACGAGTTGCACACTTACTACCATCTCGACAAGATGACAAAATTCAGAAAATTGACGAGTTGACGAGATAACTGATCTCGTCAATGCAACAATTTTCTGCAGATTGACGAGTTGCACACTTACTAACATCTCGACAAGATGAAAAAATTCAGAAAATTGACGAGTTGACGAGATAACTGATCTCGTCAATGTATCAATTTTCTGCAAATTGACGAGTTGCACACTTACTACCATCTCGACAAGATGACAAAATTCAGGAAATTGACGTTTTGACGAGATCCGTTATCTCGTCAATTTGCAGATAATTGTCGTTTTGTCAAGTTGGTAACTCGTCAATGCAATGTCCCTTCTACGCTTCCGTAGAATAACACACCGACAATTAATTTAGTCTAGTTATGGGGTGTCCCTTCAAACGTATAACTTTACTTTTAATGCTTGGATCACATGTTGACCTTACTTATGATACATGCGCTACATTCCATTGTGTTTACGTTATCTAAGATTCGTGAGCCGCTCTATTGAAATCGGAAGTCGTTTCGTGGAATGGGTACGCTAAAATTAACTTCATGACGCCAGTTCACGAGTCTTGAATGAAAACTTTTTAAGAAAAGTCACCCAGGAAAGAACCTGGGCACGAAAACCAAACAACCGAACGACTGATCCGCTCTCAACCCCATTGCATCGAGATTGACTGTGTCTTGAATGAATATACGCAAAACATTGTAGTCTGGCGTATGATATTTCCGTCACTGCACTGTGTACACAATTATAATACATATAGGCGGCCTACAGCACGTTTGAACCACTCTGTACGAAACTTTCACTGTGCGATGTTGTCGATTAATGCCTTCACAGAAATCTTCGACCAAGCATAGATAGTAGCTCATACAATCATAACAAACTAGTGTGCTAAATATGTCTAAACCAATTCCAAAGATACAAAAAGCTTCGGGTAACTTTGAACGGGTATATCTTTGTTGAAACGAATGGATGCGGACATTTTGGTAGCCTCAAAGTGAAGGTTTCTATGGTGATGACGTAACTTTCCGACCAACCATGAGCGACTATTTACACATAATTGCAAACCTGTTTGGGAAAAAATATTCTCGAGCCGGCCAGCCGATTCAGGGTTCTTGGCCTAAGATGTAGTATAGTAATTGGCCAGAGAGAGTGAAGATGAACACAAAATAAATCCAGAGAGGCGATGGTATTTTCAACAGCGATATATTGAAAAGAACTTCTTACAGTATAAGGTTAAGTGTCTTGTGCTGGATATGTGGTACAAACTTGAGGCTACGTGGCCCTGAAGCCTATACCATCAAGAGTGTTTCGTCCAACAGCAACCAGAGTAGACTGGTCTGTCCCTCCCAGGTAATGAATTTTATATAAATCCCTTAACAATACGTGGAAATACCACATGTATACAAATGATGAACTTTACCCTACAACTTAGCTTAAGACATAATACACAAATACTACAGTGCATTCCTACCATTCCCAAACAATTGTACTCCTTTACAGAGATGAATGTGATCACATGAGTGCCCGTGGAAAATATCACATGTGTTACATCACAATCGTAGGATAAGCCTGATACCACATGCCGATCCATAGGAAAAGCCCCAAAAGCCAAGGGGATTTAAACTACCACAATGGTTCCACACCGTCCACACAGAACTCCTATTGCATCACAACTTTACAGCAACAGCGTTTACATCAATTAGTTCTTTGTAATATTTTACATTATTAACTTGTATTTGTATTTCGTTTAATTGCAATATATTATTTGCAATTGTTTTTTTGTGCTTAATTATTTTTTTTAAAGGTGTGATGTGTACGCTTCTTACCTTTTTAAGATTAAACTTTTCTTGTGTTTATTCGTTTTGCGTTTCTTTACCTAACGTTTGGTCAGTTGAAAGTTTCTGTAATTCTTTGTCTTTTTAATTTACCCTTTTGTCGTCTTAAACTTGGTTTCTATTTTCTTTATTTTTGTTTTCATGAAAGTTTGTTTGTAACCTTTCTTTTGTGTTGTTTTTTACGTTTAATTATAATTTTTGTCTGTTGTTGTTTTTTTGTTGTTGCGGCAATGGCCTCACATATACCCAGGCCTGACTCATATTTTACAAAGGCTATACAAAGTGCTATTTGTCGTAATTGTTAACCAGATCTGCAATTTAACGTAACCTAACAATATTTTCAGCGGATCGCTAAATTTAGATTCGTATGGATAAGAAACTTTAAACATACTTGTATTATGTATACTGAAAATGAACATTCCGTGCACTTTCTATGGTCGTTTTAGACTACATAAAGGGGCCACCATGCGATCCGTGAGAACATGTTCAAACCCTATATACATGATACGACCATGAGAACCTTAGGACAAACAAATCCCCCCCCCCAACCCCCACCAAATAAAAACACACATAAGAATGTATACATTGTGATGGTTTATAGACACACGGAGGCTTATAGCTCTTGCTTGTAGTCGGATATTTCACACATATTTTACACATAATATAACACAAAATATAACACATAATATAATATAACCATTTTCACGGGAGTTATAAATCCTTAAGTATCTGGTAGCGTTTACCTCTTGATAACTTCTGCTAGGACTTAGAGACCAAATTACAAAGGAACAGAAAGTGTAGAAAAATACAGTAGGTTATGCTCCTACCCCCCCCACACCCCCCCCACACACACACACACATACACACCGTACACAAACATGTCAATCAAATTGGGCCACCGGAATATTACGTCATTTAAATATTTTGAATAACCCCATTCGTTTATCTTCTTTCAGAAGTATATACAATAATATAAAACTTAGGAATGGGGTGGTGCCGGAGATAAACGTCTCGTAGCCGAACTTTGAAATATCTGCAGTTTATCGCCGCATTCGTCGTCGCCTTTATTAAGGGTAATTATTCTCGTCGTAGAATGTCCTCCCTTAATTGATCTCTTAAGAATAAAGTAAATAAAACGATTATGCCGAAGAATTGGAACTTTGCTAACGGAACAAATTTCAAAACCTGATTCTATATACGTTTCATTATATAAAATGTAACTATCCGTTATATCGGATAGCCTTAACCACCCCTACAATCAAATTATGATAAGGCTCTGTTTAGTTATTCCCTTCGCACAGAATAAGCCAATTTCCAATTAATATATTTACATATAAGGCATAAGCAATGACACGCGGACATCAAACTTGTAAAATACAGTTTTCCTCATGTTAGATGCTTTGATCTGGCGCTGAATATGCACGAATACCATAATTTTGTTTCGTTCTTACCTATATGTACAATGTGCGGGAGACATGTTGTATATCGATTATACTGTTTCTATATACTTTCGAAACATTGGGGTTTTCCAATCAAAACCACGACTCAGGCAATCTTTATAAAGGCTTTCTTTTTGGTTAGTTCGCGCTGATAATAGAATGATTCAATATTACGAAATATAGGGGTTTTCCACTTGTCGTACATTATACGAAAGTTTATTTACAGAACACGACACCGGATGAATTGTTCAGTGTAGGAGTATCATTATAAGGAAACAATTGCTGGGTCACAGCCATACAGAGCCCAAAGATTTTGTCAATCAGGTGGATTATAACACTAATATGATATTGGAAAACATAGGTACATTTCTGGCGAAAAATATAGTAACTTTGGGTAATTTAACTTAGAGAATGAATATTACTTCTGGCCAGTGGCGAGCGCAAGGGGTGGGTTGGGTTGGGGTGGGGAGAGGCCTGGGTGGGGTGGGGAGGGAGACCATCCCACCACATCGTTATTCGGGGGGAATTTCGCCGGAGCAAATTAGACTACTGCTACGGGGGTGAAAATACTCCTTTTCGTACGCACACTCACGCACATAATTTACACTTTTCAGTGGTATTTATTAGCTCAACCCAGAGCCGTATATTTATCTAATAAAAAAATGGCCTTAAATCTAGTTCTCAACACAGTGCATACGTACCGTTGCGAGGAAGAACAGTTCTGACAATTTTACTTACATGTAATAGTAGTATTCCAAGACCCCTTGCTTCAAGATAACAAACCACTGCATAGCCTATGAGTCGTAACTTTTTATAAAAGTAGGTGCTTACAATACAAGTTCAGTACCAAAATGCACCAGCATAATCCACTTACCATCAGATTCACTTATAAAGCTATAAAGTTTACAAACATTGCATTCGAACAGTACTGTCTATTTCTAGAATTAATCTAAGGTGTGGGTATATCTATGCTAGGCTATATGAACTTGTAAACCTGGTCAGAACTAAATTTGATGTTTTTATTGACAAGTGATAAACTTTTATGAACAGATAGGAACCACCGACCGACCTTTGACCTTCTAGTTCTCAACACCTGAGTGCACACACCGTTGCAAGTAGGAACAGTTCTGACAATATAAGGTGAGACATAATAAGGTCAACACAACAATTGGTATAGTGCTCAGTCCCATTTTCATGTTTGGGGTTACTGCATGTCATTTTTTTTTTACACTTTTCTTATTATGTTATATAAAGTCCAGGTAAGTACTGCCAATGTAAATTGATTGAACATTTTTATGTAAAATAAATGGCTTAGCAAAGTTTTCATGGTTGATTTTCATATTTATTCCATTAAAAAAAATCATTGAAGGTTTGTATCTAAATCAGTGGTTAAATCGTTTAACCCTCAATGTGTTTTGTTTCTAACATAGAACTGCATATTTGTATGTGATATAGTCCACTTCAGTGCAATGGTGTGAACCAATGATTAATATACTCTAAGCTTAATAACATATCAACGTTCAGCTATTTAATTAAACCACAAGTAACATTATACAACCCCCTCCTTCCTCCACCTCCAAAAGCGAAAAGAACAAATTGTCTATACAATTTTTTAAGCAATGTATACCGGTTAAAGAATGTTTTGCTCGATTTCTATAGTAAGATGCCCTCCATCTCTGCCTTTTTCAGAGCCTGTTTTAATGCGTATACTGTGGCATTGCCCCCATGCCTTCTCTTCCATTTCAACAACATATTGTAGACTGTTTCCCTGTGGCCTCCTGTCGGTCCGTGATTGTCTATTTCAATTGCATCCAATTCAGCAGGCTGAAACCCAAGCGCGCGACCTAAAACTTTCCATCCGCTAGGTACATTTCCCGAAAGAAACTGAAATAGAAGAAGAAGAAGAAAAAGATCTTACCTTGTTGATTTTTTTGTCTTTATGATTGTTTACTATGTCCAGAATTAAATCTTGTTTACAAACCTGTAAATCTTCATCAGTGACAACTAGGCTGTCTTGATCAGGTATGCCATCAGGGATGTTCATATCAGCCGCCATTTGTCTTCGCTGAATGAGCTAAATTGCGAAAAACAAAGATAGCCCCTCATTTTCAATACGCCTAATATTACATATATATGTATTAAGATATGTATATATATATTATTACAATCTGTCATATCACATGCGTATATATACCACATGCGTATATATATGTATATATATATATATATATATATATATATATATATATATATATATATATATATATATATATATATATATATATATATATATATATATATGAAATATACAGGATATACAGGACTATATATGTAAAGGACTATACGCAAAAATCTGGTGAGTGTCGCTGTCAACGAACAGAAACTTATAAAACAAGACTATGGTTAAAACTTGCCTACTAAGTTGATCAAACAGGCTTTCTTGTTACAGTTTCGTTCCTACAGGACCAGTCTTTAGTAAGAATGAGGTTGGCGTTGCCTGAATTCTACATGCACTGCCTAGAATTAACACTGCAATAATCGTGTATGATGTACGTATTGAATATACACACACGTTTTTGTTTGATATGTATTATTGACTGGCAATCGATCTATCAAAAACCATGTAGTGTGAAGCTATGATACGATGTATATAATCATGTACAATGGACTATATGCAAAAAGCCGGTGAATGTCACTGTTATCGAACATGAGATGATAAAACAAGACTACGGTGAAAACTTACCTTCTTATAGATGATCGAATAAGCGTTCTTGTTACAGATTCGTTTCTACAGGACTATAGTTTTTCTTGAGAATTGTGTGGTAGGCGTTGTCTCAATTACACTCCATGCACTTCCTATAAAATGAAAGTCGCAATAATATAGTATGATGTACGTAGATATAGGCTACACACACGTTTTGTGTGATATGACCTATTGACTCGCAATGTACAATCAACGTTTATGTGCAGCTAAACTATATAATATTAGTATAATCAATAATGGCGTCATCGCCGATACTAATGTAAACACATTCCCCTGCGTTTGAACTTTGGCACAATTTGATCCATCATTGTGCAAGTGCTGGGGCGGGATTTGAGTTGTGAAAGTGGGGAGGTGGGGGGGGGGGAGCAAACCTGCCAGCAAGACTATCTAAGCAGAGCGCCACCATCAGTTGGCGCGTAGCGTACAAGAATTTTTTGGGCTTTACAAACCCTCCAGATGGCCGGAAACGGCACTTCCCGAGTGCTCTAAGCTGCATGTACCCATCCTAGAAATATGCATAGATCTCATGTCTGCAATTGTATCTAGATAGTTAATTATCGTTTAAAAAATTGAAGAGGATTGATAGTAGAACATATGGTCGGATGGTGATGTACAACTTTTGTTAAACGTCACTATCTAAGCGGAGCGCCATCATCAGTTGGCAAGGAGCGTCTTAATTTTTGATGAAAGGTACCCTTAGATCGGTAAAATTAACACCCATATAGGCTTTAAATTGCATCTGGGCCTTTTAAAACAATTAACGAACGTGTGTAAATGTAGGGAGGACGGATAGAAGAACTTATAAGGTGATGTACAACTGAAGCTATATACGTCACTATTTAGCCGGTGCACCAGTTGGCGCGGCGCGTCGAAATTTAAGCAAAAAGGAAATCCTAGATCATCAAAAATGACTCCTCTGGTAACAGTAAATCTCATCTGGACAGTTCTTCCCCCTAAAATTATTAGTATATTGTGCATTGGACCGATCAAGAATATGTTCAGCACCCACTTCGAAATTCTCCCCCCGATCCCCACTTCTTGGAGCACTTGGCAAGTATCGGGGGCTGAACATACCTTCACACCCCCTCCCCTCTCCTACCGAAACTGCCGAGTGCTGTAGGCCTATACTGTAACAATGGATTTAATGTGTTACTGTGTTAGTGCCAATTTTTAATTTACATTATTCGATTTGTATGCATCATTCCAGGATTTCGAGCAGTAAAGAAATTTCATCGGCATTACCACTCATAAATTCTTAAAATAAATACACATAATAATGTAAGGTCCTTCTACGGGCATATGTATGCGGCATGGAAAACGAAATGGAATTTTTATCATGTTTCTATCATAAAAAAAATTAAACACTGGGTTCCACGAATCAGTTTATGGTTCTGCGTGATATGTACAGTGTAGGCTACTGGTGAGACGTCACAACACCGTGTAAGTACCTATACACGGAAGCATTTTGCATGTTTATCGGCGTTTTCAATATGCCAAGAAATTGAAATGCGGCTTTTAACTGGACAAATATTCAACTCTAGGATGTAACCGAAGTTTCCATCGATCAATAGTAGATTACCGCCAGACAGTGGGTCTGTCCTTTGGCATTTCACCGGTAGTGACACTAGTGCGTGCGATAGCATGTGGTTTGCCTAGCCTAGCTACAAGTTAACTACTACTGACTACTACTAGTATAACTATAAAGTAATCGTTGTATTAAAGCTACAGAGGTAATTAAGCCTAGGCTGTATCCAATTGCTAGGATAGGAAAGTAGAATTCACTCAAGTAATGGTGATACAAACTTTGCTGGCCGGGACTGAGATGACATCTGCTTTTGCTGTTTGTCAAGTATGCCTGGGTAGGCCTAACTGCTAAATAATAAATTGAAGAAGCCTAAGCATGAATGAGTCCTGGTTGTACTTTCCAAGCAAATGAAGATTAAATGTGTTTGGTGAATGTATTCACCTTATTTTGTCGGTCGGGGGGGGGGGGGATTTTTTTGTCTATTTCTTCTTCCATCTTGAATTTTATTTTGCAAGAATGTGTATACCAGTTTCCACTTCGACGATCTGATACGTCCATTGAAAATAAAGTCAGCAAGTACAGAGAAATATATTTTGGGAAGTTCTATCCAAAATTGTGTTGCGTTTTGACCTATTTTCCAAGCACCTGCATCATCAACTTATAAACAGCAAGAATGACATCTCGGCTGTTTCATTACTGTGCGGTACCTTAATTCAGTCAAATAATGCAGCAGAAGATCTTTTACTGTGCATCAGCTAAGTAGACTTATTGCCATAAACTATTCTCCACCCCACCCTCCCCCACCCCCTGTAATATCCTTCGGTGTTAGTTAAGGGCATGTATATAGAATGAACAAAGAGGCAGAGATTAAACAAGAGACAAGTGTGTTATGATGCTCCTACGTATACTATATTCTCCTCTTCAAATATGTCCGTGGTCGTCCGATACGGTATATAAAGTTAATAACAAAAGGTGGCGGTATACTACTTCATCTTTACTACATTACACCCCCCCCCCCAAAAAAAAAAAAAAAAAAAGTTTTACCTCAACATGACTTTGCCGGGTTGGGACTGTGTACTAGCTTCATCACAGCGTGGATGATTTTCACAATACTAAGTTAAGATGCTGTGGAGTGGCTTAACATGGATGTTTATTTTGCGTATCAGCGGGAACGTGGAAAACTGCGAGCGCGAGTTTTGCTTTGGATTCTGCAACACACTCAAATGCTCCAGTGATAGGTATTGCCGTTTTCGATCCGAATGCAAACAC
Source organism: Apostichopus japonicus (assembly GCF_037975245.1). NCBI lineage: Eukaryota > Metazoa > Echinodermata > Holothuroidea > Aspidochirotida > Stichopodidae > Apostichopus > Apostichopus japonicus. Next base: position 9,939,686 of record NC_092566.1, on the reverse strand, counting down.
ATTACTGTGAGACTGTTTCAGTGTCGGGGCCGGGATTAGGGAGACTGTCGTGTGCTAGTTTGTCAAGAATGTTAACACCTGCGCCTGTGTCGATGACAAAATATATGAGCGTGTTCTGAATTAGAGTTACAGCCGGTGGTGGTGGTGTGATCCTTGAGCAGGGGCGGCGATTTGTTTCAAATATTGGGGGCGGGGGCATTTGCTTGGGTGCAGGCGCGTAGCAACTTCAGGATTTTTTAACCCGAGGTAGGGGGTGGGCGCGAATTACTATCAAAGCGGAGCGCCACCATTGGTTGGCGCGCAGCATACAAGAACATTTCTGGTTTTCATATCCCCCAGATCACTGGAAATGGCACTTCTCGGGCTTGAAAATGACCAACCAGATGTACACTGTTGCCTGAGAACCAAGTTTTTCCCAATACTTTTTTTTTTCATCCATAACCTTTTTCAAGATTATCACCAGTCACACATCGTGTTCGACCTCATCGCATCTCCTGTGGATCATTGCTTTTGTAGGTAATACTACGGCCCACAATACCCGTCAGCCCCACTTTTCAAGGTTTTAAGCCCATTGTTTGTTTAGAATTTGAATAATAAATTTATTTCAAAACATACCCATAATGTTGCACAAAATTTTATCTATGGACAACCAATATAGAAAAACCCCCTTCAACCCCTAACAGACCGGTCAAAATTCACGAGTAGAGGGAAGTGTGATGAAGAGTTTTGGTTAGGGAATTTTTGAAAATTCAGACACAGTTAATTTATTTATTTATTTTTAGTTACATTTTTCGGGCAAGTCGTTACAACCCCCCCCCCCCCTCCCCAAATCAAATTGGGCTCCTATGCCTATGACGGTAGTTCTATTAGGCTTTTTTTTTCTTTTGGAGTATTCAAAATCATACGAAGTTTTGTACGGTGGAGTATAAGAATCGCGAGATACAATTTTTCAAAGTGGCAAGGAAAACGTGGTAAACATGACAGATTTAAGGTTAATTTTGATCGAAAATTTTCAATTTTTACGTCATGCACAATCACAGGAACAAATGAATATGCCTAGATAAACTACAGTGTGACAGTCGGAAACTCCGACTGTCGCATTCCAATTTTCCAACTATCGTCAGTTTTACCAAGTTTGGGGTGAGACACCCCCACACCCCTCTAGAGACGTCCCTGCGTGTACCCAGTGTTCTCACTGTGGAGTAGACTCCGGTATCACTCAACAACAAGGTAAAGGGATGCGCTGCCACCGATTATGCTCCCTATTTCATTTCCCCAATATCAGGGAACGGGCATCGTCTTTGAAACACCATCTACAACTAAACAACAACTATGTACAAGCTTTGGCTCTGGCTATGAAGTGCTATCTATTATGATATTGACGGAGCGCACTAGTTTCTACTGGAATCGGCGTCTGTAATCCAAGGAACCAACGAACTTCTCTGCTAACTCATCAGGCTTCAACTGGGCTAGACGTTCGCGGTGAATACAGCACACCATCACATGGTTCAGCCTCTGTTGAGTCATGGTGCTCCGTAACCATGTCTTCAAACGCCTCAAAGCACTAAAAGATCTCTCGGCTTCCGTCGAACTGGCGGAGGAGATGAGGAGCAACCGTAAGAGAGCTTCGACTTCACCAAACATAGCCCGTACCTCTGGATTCATCGAATTGAATATTTATCTATACCCTTCAACTGACGACGACTGCAACTGGCCTCGAAAGAAAGGCAGACTAAGCTTAAAATTGTCGGAGAGCTCAGGGTACCAAATCACGAGATCTGGATGGATGATTCTCCATTCAGCAACCTTGAGTGATATTTGATTTGATTTGATTTGATTTATTTGATTTTCCACTGGATATATACATGTGGAGGGAAGTCCTCTAAAAAGCCAATTCAGGCTTAACAAGGTAAAGGACTCCCAGGAAAGAAAGAAAGAAAGAAAGGGAAAACAAAAAACAAACAAAAAGCATATATACATAAATGAAAATATAACTAGTTTCTTAATAAAGAATAATTAATAACATACAATATAAACGATGTATCAATACTGAGAAATTACTTCTTTTTTTAGTGCTTTTCTAAATGTTTCTTTAGATGGTTTAGATTTTATAGTAGCAGTTAGATCATTCCATGTCCTCATAGCACGATTCTTTAAACTTAACGTACCAAATGTTGTATTACATAAGTTGTGGTGTGCTTGACCGGCACTTCTAGTGCGGTGACTATGTATGGCGCTGTTAATAGTAAATAAGTCATGAAAGGCTGCAGGAAGTAAGCCATTCCAAGCCTTGTAAAAGAATGTGGCTACATTCAGCCTAACAATATCGTTAAATTTTAATAAGTTGAGCAATTTGAAAAGTGAGCTGGTGTGTTCACGATATTCAGAATGAGTTATGTGACGAATGACTTTCTTTTGTAGGATTTCAAGAGGATGAAGATAAACATTATGGGTGCCAGACCAGATTATAGAGCAATATGAAAAATGGGGGAACACTAATGTTTGGTAAAGCATTCTAAGAATATTCTGAGGAAAATAGTGTTTCAACTTAGAAATGATACCAACATTTTTCGCCACAGTGTTTGCAATATTTGATATATGTTCACACCAAGTAAGTTTACTATCAATATAAACTCCGAGAAACTTTATGCTATGTACATGCTTGATAGGCTTACCATCCATTAAAATGTCTTTTTTCCAAGAAAAAGATTTGCTTTTATTGAACACAATGTAGCTGGTTTTATCAAGATTAAGTGAAAGCTTATTAGTTGCAAACCAGTCGTTAAATTGATTCAACTCCATGGATACTATGTCATGTAAAGTATTCAAGTTATTGGATTCGAAAAATATACTAGTGTCATCTGCAAATAAAATAGTTTTTGCAATATTAGAGATATGACAGATGTCATTGATATATATAATGAAAAGAAGTGGTCCTAATATTGAACCTTGAGGAACACCACAGCGGATTTCAGCATAGTCAGACATGGTCTTCTTATACGAAGTATACTGTAAACGTTTTGATAAGTAGCTGTCCATCCAGTTAAGGGTTGGTCCTCTAATACCGTAGAATGATAACTTGTTTAGCAGAATACGATGGTCAATGGTATCAAATGCTTTTGATAGATCTAAGAATATTCCAATACATGTTTTCTTCTTATCAAGGCTATCGTATAATTTATCAATGGCATCTGCCAGGGCAAGCTCAGTTGAGTGACCAGGGCGGAATCCATATTGTTCCTTGCAAAGTATGTCATTAGCATCTAGAAAATTTATTATTCTGTTGGACATGAGACGTTCGAGAATTTTGGAAAAGCATGATAGAATAGAGATTGGTCGGTAGTTCTCGTAGATATTGGATTCTCCTTTCTTAAAAATGGGCAAGACCTTAGCAATCTTCAGCTTGTCTGGGAATACCCCAGTGGTGAACGATATGTTACAGATATGAGTAAGAGGGGTGACAATGAAAGGTAATACCTGCTTAACAATATCTGGCTTGAAATCATCATACCCAGCTGCCTTCTTTGGCTTTAAGCAATGATTCGCAACACGTAAGAGTTCCTCCTCCCTGACAGGGTAGGTGAAAATAGAGTTTCGCGTACTATTATTGCTATACATATGGTTGTTTGATTTTGCAGTATGACTGATTTTGCTGGCAAGTGAGGGTCCAAGGTTAATGAAGAAGTCGTTAAAACCGTTTGCAATGTCTTGATCGTCGCTGGTTTCGTGATCGCCGTCTTTGAAAACAGATGGGTACGATGATTTCTTACGGTCTTTCTTAAGAACCTCATTGATTACGCCCCAGGTATCATTTACATTATTGTTACTATCTTTGAATTTGTTATAAAAATATAACCTTTTAGAAAATCTTATTATGTGGTTTAACTTGTTTCGGTAAGCAACATAAATTTCTCTATTGCTATTTGTAGGAGCTTTTGAGTAAAGTCTGTAGAGATGGTTTTTTCTTTTAATAGATTTTAGTATACCCTTAGTAATCCATGGATGTTTTCTCTTGCGCCTATTTCCTTTAGTAATTAATAGATGAGGAAAACACTTATTATAAGTTAAATAAAAAGTGTTAAAAAATGAGTTGTAAGCTGAATTAGCTGAGTATTTAGCTGAGTAATTAGCTGAGTAAGCTGAAAAAGCTGAATATTCGATGATATGAATCCTGAGATGTGTAAGCCCTAACCAAATAGACACTACCCCTTTTCCAAATGTGTTGGGGGGGGGGGGGGGCAGTCGAAGTCTGACCGGTTTGGGTGCCCTGGTTTCGTAGTTGATTCACCCATTAGGAAAGCTGTCCATGCTTTATCGAATATCAAAAGTTTAGCCTATAGAAGTGAAGTAGTCTAATGCTATTTTAATGTAACAAACCAGTGTATTTCAAACTTTTCCAGATGCACCAGTCTTGTACTAACTGGAGTAAAGTATTTGCAAATATTGTAACCGAAGTCGCGACTCGACATTTTTTTACAGCTCACGAAACTAATAGTGAATATAAGTCCGATACACACTGGCTCGTGTCACAAAAATAAAAACGCAAATACAAAGTGAATTTTTTTTCTGAAGTGATTACAACATTGGGTATCAAACGTATGGTCAAGTCCGTCATTTGTGAACAATTGTTATTTCATTCAATTTATTTATATATAGACACAGTCTGTTTAATTTCTTTTATATATATGCATTTTAGTTCTATATCAGGAGGGAAAGACAAAGCATTTTTGTCATATATCATATATAGATAAATATGTATATTGACTTATATTTGGGCTCCTGGCCACGGGCCCTTTAAGCGATCACAGAGCACTTGCCTTAGCTGCACCCCATCCTCCTAACCGGTGCACCGAATTAAAAATAACGAAACTTGAACGGCAAAAGGGAAGTAAAAGACGTTGCCATAAGGGGCGGCTCCACCCTCTTCAGAAAGGATTGGCAAAGAGGGGATAAGAAATGAATAATAAATTAACAGTTATATCCTGCTTCTTGTTCCGAAAGGCTCCCAACGAAATGCCAAAAAGTCGGCAACGGGATGAGGGTGGGGGTGGGGGTACCCATCCCCACCATGGGGCTACCCCTGCACCTCATCACGACTGACTCGAATTACAACCCTCAACTTGATACTAGTCAACCAAAAATTGTCCTTCGAAAGTTGAACTGAAATTGGATGGAATATAATAAAAAAAAATACGAGCTGTCTGCATGGATCATACTCTATACTATTGTGTGACCATATAGGCGTAAGGGCTCTACTCAACCTGAAGGAACACTGGGGAAGCTATTTTTCTTTCCAGAGAAATTTAAAAAATTGTCCGAACGTTCCTAGCACGATTAATTCATTTCAAACTTCGACGTCAATGAAGGACAAAGAGAACCATATAAAGGCCTATGTCTGACTATAAGATCATTGAACCATCACGAACAACTATTTTTTTTTTTAGCTTTTGGGAAAACTCCGAATAATCTTCCATATGCCGATTCCTGAAACTGGGAAGTACAGTGTGGGGGGGGGGGGGGAGGATCCGTCTTGATCCGCAAGTATAGTGAGCGTTCACCACGACATGTGTGTTTAGCTTGGGACTATAGACTTGTTAACCTTGTGAACATATATTTTTGGGGGGATGGGAGGGGGGAGGGGAGTCGGCAAATTAAAAAATACAGGGTAAACAGAGGGAAGGAAATACACCAGTGCATGAGAGGAGGTGAGAGACAGGACTGATTGATCGTGTCGACAGTTTTTATTTTTTAATATATACATGTGATACACGAAGATAGACGTAAAATGTAGCATCGTTTCAACACTACAAAGGGAACCCTCCTCCACCCGCACCCACCACACACACACCCTCCACCACGTTCGTATATATCCTACATGTGGAAATGATCATGTATGTATTTTAGATTTCAGATATCCCATTGCACCACAACTTTACAGTAACAGCGTTACAATATTTTAGTTCTTTGTAATATTTTACATTATTAACTTGTATTTGTATTTCGTTTAATTGCAATATATTATTTGCATTTTTTTGTGCTTTTTTTTTTAAAGGTCTGATGTGTACGCTTTTTACCTTTGTAAGATTAAACTTTTCTTGTGTTTATTTGTTTTGTGTTTATTTACATCACGTTTGGTCAGTTGAAAGTTTCTGTAATTCTTTGTCTTCTTAATTTACCTCTTTTCGTTTTAAACTTTTTTTTTTCATGAAAGTTTGTTTTAAACCTTTCTTTTGTGTTGTTTTTTACGTTTAATAATAATTTTTGTCTGTTTTTTTGGCGGCGATGGCCTCCCATATACCCAGGCCTGACTCATATTTTACAAAGGCTATACAGAGTGCTAGTTTTCGTACCGGTAATTGTTAACCTGAACTGCAATTTAACGTAACGTACCAAAATTTTCAACGGATCGCTAAATTTAGTTTCGTATGGATAAGAAACTTTAAACATATATACTTGTATTATGTATACTGAAAATGAACATTCCGTGCACTTTCTATGGTCGTTTTAGACCACATAAAGGGGCCACCATGCGATCCGTGAGAAGATGTTCAAACCCTATATACATGATACGACCATGAGAACCTTATGACAAACAACCTTCCCCCTCTCAACCCCCACCAAATAAAAACACACATAAGAATGTATATATTGTGATGGTTTATAGACACACGGAGGCTTATAGCTCTTGCTTGTAGTCGGATATTTCACACATATTTTACACATAATATAACACAATATATAACACATAATATAATATTACCATTTCACGAGAGTATATATAAATCCTTAAGTATCTGGTAGCGTTTACCTCTTGATAACTTCTGCTAGGACTTAGAGACCAAATTACAAAAGAACAGAAAGTGTAGAAAAATACAGTAGTTTTATGCTCCTCCCCCTGTGTAGAAAAGTACAGTAGTTTATGTTCCCACCCCCCCCCCCCCACACACACACATACTTACACATCACAAACATGTCAATCAAATTGGGCCACCGGAATATTACGTCATTTAAATATTTTGAATAACCCCATTCGTTTATCTTCTTTCAGAAGTATATAAAATAATATAAAACTTAGGAATGGGGTGGTGCCGGAGATAAACGTCTCGTAGCCGAACTTTGAAATATCTGCAGTTTATCGCAGCATTCGTCGTCGCCTGTATTAAGGGTAATTATTCTCGTCGTAGAATGTCCTCCCTTAATTGATCTCTCAAGAATACAGTAAATAAAACGATTATGCCGAAGAATTGGAACTTTGCTAATGGAACAAATTTCAAAACCTGATTCTACGTTTAATTATATAAAATGTAACTATCCGTTATATCTATCGATCCTGATGTCTTAACCATGTCTACAATCAAACAATTACAAGGCTCTGTTTAGTTCATATGATTTATTCCGTTCGCACAGAATAAGCACATTTTCAATTAATATATGGCTTAAGCCAGGGACGTCGCTAGAGGGGGGGGGGGGTGTGGGGGTGTTTCACCCCCCAATCTTGGTAAAAATGACGATAGTTGGAAAATTTGAGTGCGACAGTCGGAATTTCCGACTGTCAGAATTTCCGACTGTCGCCAGCTTCAATTCGTAATTCGGAAGAAAGGGAAAACAAATAAGGAAACTGACTCTACTACATCAATACATATATATGTAGCCTACATAAAATAATAACAATTACCGTATGAATGGTGTTTAGTGTAGCTTTAAACATCTTTTTAAAAAGAAATACGGATAGGGCGGAACGAACTTTCGAAACACCCTATATAAGGCTTAAGCAATGACACGCGGACATCAAACTTGTAAAATACCGTTTTCCTCATGTTAGATGCTTTGATCTGGCGCCGTTTGAGTATGCACGTATACCAATATTTTGTTTCGTTCTTACCTATGTGCAATGTGCGGGAGACATGTTGTATATCGATTATCGTGTTTCTTTATACTTTCTAAACATAGGGGTTTTCCAATCAAAACCACGACTCAGGCAATCTTTATATAGGCCTTCTTTTTGGTTAGTTCGCGCTGATAATAGAAGGATTCAATATTACGAAATATAGGGGTTTTTCACTTGTCGTACATTATACGAAAGTTTATTTACAGAACACGACACCGGATGAATTGTTCAGTGTAGGAGTATCATTATAACAGAAACAATTGCTTAGTCAAAGCCATACAGAGCCCAATGATTTTGTCAATCAGGTGGATTATAGCACTAATATGATATTGGAAAACATAGGTACATTTCTGGAGAAAAATATAGTAACTTTGGGTAATTTAACTTAGAGAATGAATATTACTTCTGGCCAGTGGTGAGCGCAAGGGGTGGGTTGGGTTGGGGTTGGGAGAGGCCTGGGTGGGGTGGGGAGGGAGACCATCCCACCCCATCGTCATTCGGGGGGAATTTCGCCGGAGAAAATTAGACCACTGCTACGGGGGTAAAAATACTCCTTGTCGTATGCACACACACACACACACGCACACAATACACATTACAGTGATATTTATTAGCTCAACCTAATTATAGAACTAATTTATAGCTAAATACCGTATGCCTCAGAATGCGCTATTTGACGTCTGATTTTCTTTTTCTGGGAGAGGACACCTCCATTCACGCCCATCATGAACTCATTGATTCGTCTCTGGCTCTTCCATAAATATTCCTGTCCTAACCTTAATCAGTCGGGATATTTAGAATTTGGCCACCACCTTTGAACTCTTGTGCACGTTGTTGTTTATCACGTGACAGGTTATATATTCATTAGCACAGCGTGCAAAAATACCAGATATGATAAATACAGTTTACAGTGAGAATGAATACATCAAAGCTCGAATATTATTATGTTGACTTTAATTTGGTTTTGTGTCATATACAGGGCACACTACAGTCATTTCATGAACAGATCTGAACCACCGATCGACCTTTGACGCTCCAGTTTCTCAACACAGTGCATGCATGCACTGTTGCGAGTATAGGAACAGTTCTGACAATTTTACTAACATGTAGTAACAGTAGTATTCCAAGACCCCTTGCTTCAAGATAACAAACCACTGCATAGCCTATGAGTCGTAACTTTTATAAAAGTAGGTGCTTACAATACAAGTTCAGTACCAAAATACATCAGCATATTCCACTTACCATCAGATTCACTTATAAAGCTATAAAGTTTACAAACATTGCATTCGAACAGTACTGTCTATTTCTAGAATTAATCTACCGTGTGGGTATATCTATACTAGGCTATATGAACTTGTAAACCTGGTCAGAGCTAAATTTGATGTTTTTATTGACAAGTGATAAACTTTCCCAAACTATGAAGCAGTTTTTGTAACATTAATGACATGTATATGCAACACTTAAATTTTGGCTGGTGTATTGGTTTTGTGGTATGTACAGGCACACTACAGTCATTTCATGAACAGAACTGAACCACCGACCGACCTTTGAACGTCTAGTTCTCGACACCTGAGTGCACACACCGTTGCGAGTAGGAACAGTTCTGACAATATAAGGTGAGACATAATAAAGTCAACACAACAATTGGTATAGTGCTCAGTCCCATTTTGTATTTTGGCGTTGCTGCCTGTTTTTCTTTTGTTTTTTTTACACTTTTCTTATTCTGTTAGATAAAGTCCAGGTAAGTACTGCCAATGTAAATTGATTGAACATTTTTATGTAAAATAAATGGCTTAGCAAAGTTTTCATGGTTTCTTTTCATATTGATTCCATTAAAAAAAAATCATTGAAGTTTTGTATCTAAATCAGTGATTAAATCGGTTAACCCTCAAATTGTTTTGTTTTTAACATAGACCTGCATATTTGTATGTGATATAGTCCACTTCAGTGCAATGGTGTGAACCAATGATGAATAAACTCCAAGCTTAGTAACATATCAACCTTCAGCTATTTAATTAAACCACAAGTAACATGATATAAACCCCCACCCCCACCCCTAAAAAAGCGAAGAGAACAAATTGTCTATACAATTTTTTTAGCAATGTACCGTTTGCTCGATTTACTATAGTATGATGCCACCCATATCTGCTTCAGTCAGAGCCTGTTTTAATGCGTATATTGTGGCATTTCCGGCATGCTTTCTCTTCCATTTCAACAACATATTGTAGACTCTTTCCTTGTGGCCGTGGTGGTCTATTTCAATTGCATCCAATTCAGCCGACTCAAACCCAAGCGCGAGACCTAAATCTTTCCATTCTCTGGGTACCTTTTTCGAAAGAGTCTGAAAGAGTAGAAGAAGAAGAAAAAGATCTACCCTTGTTGATTTTATTGTCTTTATGATTGTTTACTATGTCCAGAATTAAATCTTGTTTACAAACCTGTAAATCTTTATCAGTGACAACTCCCCGGTTTTGGTCAGGTATGCTATCAGTGGTGTTCATATCAGTGGAATCCGCCATTTGTCTTCGCTGAATGAGCTAGATTGCGAAGAAAAAAGATAGCCCCTCATTTTCAATACGCCTAATATTATATATATATTAAGATATGTATATATATATTATTAAAAATCTGTCATATCACATGCGTATTATACCATACCACACTGTCAACGAACAGGAAATTATAAAACAAGACTATGGTTAAAACTTGCCTACTAAGTTGATCAAACAGGCTTTCTTGATACAGTTTCGTTCCTACAGGACTAGTCTTTATTAAGAATGAGGTTGGTGTTGTCTGAATTCTACATGCACTGCCTAGAATTAACACGGCTGTAATCGTGTATGATGTACGTACTAAGTATACACAAATGTTTTTGTTCGATATGTATTATTGACTCGCAATCGATCTATCAAAAACCATGTAGTATGAAGCTATGATACGATGTACATGCACAGTGGACTATATGCAAAAAGCCGGTGAATGTCACTGTTATCGAACATGAAATGCTAAAACAAGACTACGGTGAAAACTTACCTTCTTATAGTTGATCGAATAGGCGTTCTTGTTACAGATTCGTTTCTACAGGACTATAGTTTTTCTTGAGAATTGTGTGGTGGGCGTTTTCCGAATTGCACTCCATGCACTTCCTAGAACGAACGTCGCTATAATGTATGATGTACGTATGATGTACGTATAAGATATACACACACGTTTTGTGTGATATGTCCCATTGACTCACGTACTTGACCTATGTACAATCGAAGTTTATGTGTAGCTAAACCATATAGGCTAATATTATAACACTCATGAATGACGTCATCGCCGAAACTAATGTAAACAAAATACTAATAAAAAATTGACACGTAGGTGATTTCTTAGGTAAATATTGTTAAAATATTCAAGTCGTCGACTTTTGTCGGACTGAATTGACGCGTCCCCACCAACTTCTTCAGTGGTGGGGACATGATATACCGTGTCCCCACCAGTTCGTCTTGACCAAATGCTGCATTTCAAATTCCCCTGTATTGAACTTTGGCACAGTTTGATCCACCATTGTGTAAATGACATGCTATAAAAGACGAGAATTATTACTACTGACACTGACACAGACCCATCATATACAAAAGTCTACTTGGATTATTTGTCCCCTGATTTTGTTTTCTGCAGACGCCCATGTATTTCCCCAAACTAAATTTCAAAGCCATGAGATCCTAAACTTAAGGAGGTTAGGGAGCATCATCTGGGAAAAAATATTTCCGGCGATCTGGGAGGTATATTTGCCCAAATTTTTTTGTGCGCTACGTCCCCACCATTCTCCAAGGCTGATCTGCGCCCATGAGCGTCACACTGTTACTGTTGATATTACAGAAATTTATACATAGGAGCCACTTGAAAATTGTAAGGATAGCTCCCACCGTTTCTTTAAAGCAATAAGAGTAGTACAATAAAAAGGTAAGAGAGACCCCATTACAATTAAAATTGGCGATAAACACATAGGAGATACCGACGCAAAAATTAAAGAAATCAGCAAACATTTCGAAAAGACTTTTAACTGCAATATCCCAGACCCCAAACCAAACGTGTTTCTATAGAAAAACTAAACACGCCCTTTGATGAAGATGAAATTAAACAAGCAGTCTCATCCTTAAAATATAATAAAAACCAAGGTTGTGACAAGGTCACAGCCGAACATCTCAAATATGCCCCATGCACACACAAACACATAGCAAATATCTTAAATAGTATAGCCGAATCAGGAGATTTCCCAATTGAAATTAAACAAGGAATACTAACTCCTATCCAAAAACCTGGAAAGACTTAAGGTCCACCAGAAAACTTAAGACCAGTCATTTTATATAAACACTGAGGAAAATTCTTGCAGTTTTTGTGGCCAGGAGGATTCGTCCGTCAATTGATGAGCGATATTCTCCCCATTACCCAAACTGCCTACACTTCAGGACGTTGCACAGCTGAACTGGTCTTCGCTTTTAAAGTGCTAGCAGAAAAAGCTATAACATCCACAGGTTACACTATAAATCTATTGATGCTAGATATGAGCAAGGCGTTCGACAAAATTCAAAGACGATCCTTGCTAACTGACCTAGAACAGGTTCTTGACAACGACGAACTTCACCTGATATCACTGCTAATCGTCTCCTACACCGTCAAACTAGAGGGCAAACTCGGACTTCCTTTTAACACTAACATTGGTTCACCACAAGGAGATAGTGCAAGCGCACTATTTTTTATAACTTATGTAGCCAACTTTTTGAAATAAGTTGATAATGATATCGATGCAGTTATCCTGCCATCTCAGTTAGTTGATCATGATTACAGCACTACCACCACTAATTCTTTTTTGCACAGTAGACCAACAATACGCTGATGATATATCTTGGGCATCAACTGGTCAGCATATACTGCAAGATATCGAAAAACGAGTTTCTGAGAAACTGGCAGGAAGGAATCTGAAAATCAATTGCACAAAAACTGAGAAATTTTAAATCACAAGAAAAGGAAATGAAAGTTGGAAGAAGTGTAAATATGTTGAAAGCTTGCTGGGGACCGAAGAAGATTTTAACCGAAGAATTGGAATAACCAACGGTGCTTTCAACACACTGTCAAGTATTTTCAAAAGCAAAAACATAAGCCGGAACATTAAGCTTAGGATTTTTGAGGCTTTATTAAAGATTATTTTTTTGTACAATTGCGAACTGTGTGGCACAACGAAGGATCTTGATCGCAAACTTGAAACTTTTCAAAGGAAACTACTTCGTAATATTCTCAACATTAGATGGACCAATAACAATTGGTTATCAAACGATGAGCTCTACAATGAAACCAACCAAACACCTTGGTCATCCATAGTCGCACATAGAAGATTGAGATTTTTCGGTCATGTAGCAAGACTCCAGGAGGACGCTCCAGCAAAGGTTGCTTTAAGATAAGCACTAAGACATACTACTAACTCAGAAGGAAGGCCCGTGATTACCTTGCTTGGAAAAATAAAGTCGCAATTTAAGGACGTTAATATTAACAATTTCGAGGAAGCAATAAACCTTGGGCAAGATCGTGATACGTGGCGGAGGTTATAATCACTGAGCATGTCAGATAGACGAGACTCAACTTACTACTACTACTACTACTACTACTACTACTACTACTACTACTACTACTAATACTACTACTACTACTACTACTACTACTACTACTACTCAGGGGCGTCAATCCGATTTGAAACGTGGGGGGACGTAATCGATTCGAGTATTTAGGCCGTAAGTACTATCTAAGCGGAGCGCCACCATCGGTTGGCGCGCAGCGTACCAAGACAATTTCAGATTTGAATACCTGCCAGATCGCTGGAGATGGCACTTGCCAGGCTGGATAGCAGCCATTAAGTTGCGTGATTTCGGGAGAAAAATACAAATTCGTCACTCAGGAAATCTGCAAGAAAGTTCATGCGACCTACATTTTTGGTGGATTATTTCATTTATTAGTGATTCCAATTGACATGAACATTAGAACCCAGTGCTAGTTGACAAATGATGTGGCGAAGTGGAACCCCAGCCTCATTTTGCCTATGTTTCAGGATAGAATACCCGTCATGTGTTCGAACCCATGACAACTAACAATCTCTGAATAAATTTACTTTAAAATGGGCACATTATATTGCACCAAGTCGGTAAAGGAATGACCCCAGGACCTCAGATATAGGCCTATAGCAGGGGTGGGCAACCTTTTTGAATGAATGGGCCAGATTTTAGGAGTGAAAGATTGACAGGGCCGCACCTCACCAACGACCTGCTGTTGATTTCAAACCGTTGCTTCCGAGGACGTTCAAGCAATAGGTGTGTGTACTAATCTGTATTCACAAAAACATAATGTCAATATAGTCCAATTGATAATTAATGGTGATAATTGACCTACCTGACAGCATCATTAGTGCAGATAAATTCTAAGCAGCTAGTTCATTTTTTGTGAAGATCTAAAATAGATTGATTTTTTCTTTTTCTTGAGACATCTCACGGGCCGCAAAAAATCACTGGCGGGCCGCATGTGGCCCGTGGGCCGTAGGTTGCCCACCCCTCGCCTATAGGAACGATGTCCCAAAATGTCCCCGGGCATATAGGCGAAGGAAGCTATCCGCCGCGACTGCATGTGAGTTTCTCGACTTGCCGTCCTGGAAGTCATACCACAAAATGGTGCATTTCTCATACCCAATTATTAATAATTTAAATAACTAACTAATTAGGAACAGCCAAGATCCGAGTTCGTATATTGAGCTTATCGCAAATTTGACCAAATGTCGTCATACGCCAGCATGTTAAACCACCAATGACTTTTAATGCCACCCGTGACACACTTCCAATGTGACTATGTCAGTTTAAATATTTTGCTAGGTCTACAAGAATACATTTCTATGAAATTTGAAACAAGGATGGCAAGACAAACCACTTTAATTATGTTTTCAGGACCTCACACATGCGCATGTATCGTCAGACTTAGAACAGGTCCCATGTGAGTGGTGGCTAAAGTGATGAAGGCATCAAAATAAATCAGTGGTTGTTCGTTGGAGTCCTCAAGCAAGTTACCTCGGTTGCTAGGTGGATCTGCATCTGGTAATCGGGTGAATTCTGGTCGGAGCGTACTATGTAACCACCGTGTACCCAGGGACGTAGCTAAGGCTTGAAGATTGGGGGGGGGGGGTGTAGTGGCTGAAAATCCAACTAGATGGGTTTTGAAGCCAGAAAATTCCGACTGCTGCTTTGTACCCCCCCCCCCACCCTCGCGCTACTCGTGAACGATACGGTCAGTGTCAGACACCCAATCTTTCGCGACTGCACTTTTGTTCTGTAACTTTTTTTCGATACATTTGTACCCACCTGGCACTCATTTCACAAACTTATTAGCCCCCCCCCCACCCCAACCAAATATTTTTGTGAAATTCGGGCAATATGCTGATAACTTTTCGGGCACCTACTGAAAGAAAGATTATTTGCAATGTGTTTTTCAGTGGTTAAACTTATATAAATATTTCCATTAATATTGTAACGACTTCCCCAATAAATCTAACTAATATGGAAGGGTAATAAGACGGAAAATTATTGTATGTTATTTGCATGCGATGTAAAAACCGATGCATGTCTATATAATATGCACATTTACATGTGGAACGCGCGCGCGAAAAATTTGGGTTGTATTTTTCGGGCAAGTCGTTACAACCCCCCCCCCCCCCCAATCAAATTGGGCTCCTACGCCTATTACGGTAGTTCTATTAGGCCTTTTTTTGTTGGAGTTTTCAAAATCATACGAAGTTTTGTACAGTGGAGTATAAGAATCGCGAGATACAATTTCTCAATGTGGCAAGGAAAACGTGGTAAATATGACAGATTAAAGGTCAATTTTGACCGATATTTTTCAATTTTTAGGTCATGCACAATCACAGGAATAAATGAATAGGCCTAGATAAACAAGAGTGCGACAGTCGGAAATTCCGACTGTCGCACTCCAATTTTCCAACTATGGTCAGTTTTACCAAGTTTGGGGGTGAGCCACCCCCACACCCCCTCTATCGACGTCCCTGCGTGTACCCAGTGTTCTCACTGTGGAGTAAACTCCGGTATCACTCAACAACAAGGTAACATGGGATGCGCTGCCACGGAATATGCTCCCTATTTCATTTCCCCAATATTAGGGAACGGGCACCGTCTTTGAAACACCATCTACAACTAAACAACAACTATGTACAAGCTTTGGCTCTAGCTATGAAGTGCTATCTCTTGTGATATTGAAGAAGCGCACTAGTTTTCTACTGGAATCGCCTGAAGATGCGGCGTCTGTAATCCAAGGAACCAACGAACTTCTCTGCTAACTCCTCAGGCTTCAACTGGGCTAGACGTTCGCGGTGAATATGGCACACCATCACATGGTTCAGCCTCTGTTGAGTCATGGTGCTCCGTAGCCATGTCTCCAAACACCTCAAAGCAGTAGAAGATCTCTCGGCTTCCGTCGAACTGGCGGAGGAGACGAGGAGCAACCGCAAGAGAGCCTCGACTTCACCAAACATACCCCGTACCGCTGGATTCATCGACTTGAATATTTATCTATACCCTTCAACCGACGACGGCTGGAACTGGCCTCGAAAGAAAGACATACTAAGTTTAAGATTGTCGGAGAGCTCAGGGTAGCAACTCACGAGATCTGGGTGGAATTCTCCATTCAGCAACATTGAGTGATATTGTATGTATGTATGCGTGTATGTATGTATGGGTCTATGTATGTATGTATATGTGATCTTCCCGCAAGCAGGAACTCGCGAAAGAAGCCACGGAGGCTTTTAGACTCGCAAGCTGACCGAAGCCAATCTCTCGGCACACATCCATTTAACGTCCATGTCGGGAAGTTGTTATTGAACAACACCCTTGCCAGACGACACACATTGCTGTCGGCGGGGAATCGAACCGGGGATCTCATGACTGGGAGACGCCGGCGTTAACCACTAGGCTATACACTCCGCCTACATATTCGATGATATGAATCCTGAGATGTGTAAGCCCTAACCAAATAGACACTACTCTTTTTCCAAATGTGTGGGGGGGGGGGACATTTGATATTGTTTTCCCCACCCATCGAAATGTGGAGGGGGACGTGTCCCCCCGTCCCCCCTGGATTGACGCCCATGCTACTACTACTACTACTACTACTACTACTACTACTACTACTATACTAAGCCACTTGGGGCTTGTCGCTTGCAGCAATTTGAAGACCAACAGCTCACCCAAAAGCGCCATTCAACACTACTATTTACGTAGAGTCTTAACGTTAGGCAATGAAATGTCCAATAAACTTTCCAGATTCATTCATTCCAGATTTCATAAGCATCTTCCAAAACATCGAACCTTTCGCCTATGTGATAGCCACCAAAGAGATCTTGTTGTATATTAGTAAGGGCAGCTAGAAAATGGTAAAACAAGAGTGTAGACTCAAGACATAAAGAAAGGTACAAATACGTGGCTCGCTGTGTTTTCTACGCTCATGTTGTCGTTGCAACTCTCTCTTTTTCTCTGATGCCAACGCACCCACAGTACATATGATAGATATCCAACGTATGATAGGAATCTACTTCAACTGGTCGAGAGGTTTACTAAGGAAATCAAAACAGATATAACGTTACCCTAACACCCGTGTGTTACTGGAGCTGGAGCTAGCACATGGTTCGCAGCACAGGTTACGAATCCTGGAGCTAACAAACTAGCGACTCAATTCTGCATGTGATGAATCCGCGGCATGCCCTACAGTGCTAGCTTCAGGAATTGATTTTCAACGTTGCTGCTCTACTGAATGCGTTGAATAACTAAATCCAGAGAAACTAATTACGAAAGACAGATTTGCATATTGGGTAAATCAATAATTAAATTCAATACACTGACACATGACACCCCCCCCCCCCAACACTCCGTGTCATTCAACAATATGCAATGGCAATGCCGATGTAATTTCTTTACTGCTCGAAATCCTGGAATGATGCATGCAAATCAAATAATGTAAATTAAAAATTGGCACTAACACAGTAACACATTAAATCCATTGTTACAGTATACAGCATTCGGCAGTGGCGGAGCGTCCATACAGTCAGGGGGGGGGGGGGCGAATGCCCCCCTGACGGACTCAAATGGACTGCTGGCGCCCTTTTCAGCTTTTTACCATTTTTTACTTATTCGCGATTATTGACTTTATTATTGCGCTCTCATCTACTTATTGACATTTGTTACATTTTGTTGGTGTAATTTTCTGACAAAATGCTCTAACGGCGGTCTTGTGATGAAGCGCATGTACTTTCAACACCCATATAAACTTCAGAGTTGTCAAAAATGGCGATGACATCTATTTATTCTTCGTTTATCTGCAAATTAGCAAGGCCCGGAAAGGGTCATTTCCGGCGATCTAAGGAGTATCTTGACTCAAAAAATTTCTGTACGCTCCGCGCCAACCTGTGGCGGCGCTCCGCTTAGATAGTGTCGAAAGCGCCCCTACAGACCATTCTCACCCCCTCTGACCAATACCCCTAGCTCCGCCACTGGCACTCGGCAGTTTCGGTAGGAGGGGGGGGGGGGTGTAAAGGTATGTTCAGCCCCCGATATTTGCCAAGTGCTCCAAGAAGTGGGGACCGTGGGGAGAATTTCGAAGTGGGGTGCTAAACATATTCTTGATCGGTCCAATGCACAATATATTAATAATTTTAGGGGGAAAAGAACTGTCTAGATGCGATTTATTGTTACCAGAGGTGTCATTTTTGCTGATCTAGGATTTCCCGTTTGCTTAAATTTCGACGCGCCGCGCCAACTGATGGTGGTGCACCGCCTAAATAGTGATGTATAAGCTTCAGTTGTACATCACCATATAAGTTCTTCTATCCGTCCTTCCTAAATTTACACACGTTCATTAATTGTTTAGATGCAATTTAAAGCCTATATGGGTGTTAATTTTACCGATCTAAGGGTACCTTTCATCGAAAAATTTCGACGCTCCTTGCCAACCGGTGATGGCGCTCCGCTTAGATAGTGACGTATAACAAAACTTGTACATCACCATCTGACCATTATGTTCTACTATCAATCCTCTTCAAATTTTTAAACGATAATTAACTATCTAGATACAATTGCAGACATGAGATCCATATTTCAAGGATGGGTATATGCAGCTTAGAGCACTCGGGAAGCGCCGTTTCCGGCCATCTGGAGCAGCTGCGTAGCGATGAGTCTGAGGGCCCCTGGGTCCAGGGAAGGAAGGGCCCCCTGGCTGCTGCGGAGAATCAACCGATGTGCGCTGCGCGCACATCACGAGCGCGGAGCGCGAAGTCCCAAAGGCGTGGGTCCAGGGCCCGCCTTAGGGCCCTGGAAGCTCTGGTGTTCTACAAGCTCTCTGGTGCAATCTAAGCCGTATATGGAACATTTCGTGGTGATTTTATCGACTGAGATTTTGGGGAAAATCTGCGTTCATAGACACATTTTGGTCCGCCTTGTCTGTCATACTGGGAACATGAAAAAATGTGTTGCAAAGCTAGAATACATTAAGAGATTGAAAGGACAATAAGACCAAATGACCAATGTCCAATTAACATAAACATGTATATTTCCACCCGTGGCAAAATATCAGCAAAACGGTGGAAAATATGCCAAATTCGATTTACTGTCTGATACGGAAACATACAAATCCACACACAAATCTTAGGCATCGGCGATTTGGCCGATAGCTGAGGAAAGCATCAGCCAAAGGGGTTCAAAATATGCCCAATTTGTGTCATTTGGCCAGTTATCAGCCAATGTCATGCATGCGGCAACCCTGACCGAGAGCGAATTCATTGAAATTAGAGGCGCTATTTCGCTATAATATGTACCAGCGTAGCCTATCAAGTTCCAGTGTGTACCTCAGGCTCTTGAGTCAGTCGTGCGGAAAGAAGGATACGAGATTTGCAGTTGCAGGGGCATATGATTTATGACGAACGTATTCACGCACAGAAAAATATGTCCATTGTCTCGTTTATAGTTTCTTTTCCAACGAAAACGTGCCGATTAATAAAAAACAAAAAACAAAACAAAGGGTACCCCTCTTCTAAGTTCTGTACATCAGTGCAGCGGGGGCCCCCTTTGGTCGGGGGCCCCTGGGTTTGCCCCGTCCGAGCCCATAGACGTTACGCCGCTGATCTGGAGGGTTTGTAAAGCCCAAAAATTTCTTGTGCGCTACGCGCCAACCGGTGGTGGCGCTCCGCTAAGATAGTCTTGCTGGCAGGTTTGCACCCCCACTTTCACAACTCAAATCCCGCCCCTGTTTACAACCTTACTTACAAACTATATCCGACTAGGTCAGAATTTCAATTACTTTACCGCTTGATCCCAATCGATCGTGAAGTTAGCAATTTTCTTCAGCAGAACAAATTTGGTGGCGCTATTAACCAACAACTACGCTACAGTGCCCTCTCTGACAGTTTGAGTAAGCACTCAGTTGAAACTCTAGGGCGTGTCCACTGTAGAATATGAACCACACAGTTGCATTTGGATTCCTGACAGGTTTCAGAATTGTACGGATTCTGATTGGTGTGAAATGTTAGAATGATGTTATAAAACTTACTGCTTCAACAAACGGAATATTCCGTATACCAACGGTCTGATTAAGGATCTTATACATCACACAATGCATGGATAACATATACCCAATCAGTCAGTTTTTACTTACTAAGTTTTCATTGATTGATAACAACACTAACCGAAACCGGCACGCATTGATAGCTGAGCTGGAGATTATGATAGTAATCACCTGCATTCATCAGTGAAATAAACAATGGATAAGAGATACTATGATAGATACATGGAAGATACAGTTCAGCTTGTATCCCTGCTACGAGAGGGACCATGGTGGGTTCATAATTACAATTCTTAAGTTAAATGTCATCATTAAATGATTTAAACGGTAACATTTGTTAGGCATACTATAGAGCAAAATTGCACACCTGATGTATTTCTTAAATGATTGATTGGTGTAAACAAGAGTGTTATTCCAATATTGCTTCTGTAAAATATTACTCATAACTCAACCAGTGTTGTATAGTTGATCTTTTGGGAAAACAACGAAAGTAATTAACAGAGTCTGTGTTTAATAGTAACAATTAACATGTCAAATGTTTATCGAAGAACTGAATAACAAGTAATGTAAAGCTATTGTTGCAAAGAGTAGATATAATTACACATAGAAACTGAAACGTTTATGATTTCACTGTAAACTCGTGCAGAACTCCGGAGACAAGAATATCTTTCGATAACCCAATTTTAAGGTACCGACTCAGAGAGTTTACAAATCACTTTCCTTTTATGAAAGAGAAACTAATTGGTCATCGGAGCACTGCGTTATGTACGCCTATTGATTAATTAAAACACAATTTTTTTTAAAACACGTATAGAAGAGTTCTGTATAGTTCTTACGGTGAAATTCGAAAAGAAAATCTATGAAGAAAAGGAGTGATATTGCCATGCAAGTCTAGTTAAAGTACAGGACAAGATAAATGAAGTTCTTAAAAAATGTACAATTTCATGAGTTTCCAGAATTACATAAATATGATTAAATATACAACTAGACCAGATCCTTTATAATACATGATAAAACAAGTACCAAAAATAAACGAAAACTTATACGGTTTCCTGTTGTAATTAGTACTCCTGTTTATATTGACAAGAAAAATTTAGTATTGAGAATAAATTGAAATATTTGGGATAATAAAGATATTATCGAATTCGCACATGGCATGTAAATATTCTAATTAAGTAAAACAGATATATATTAAGACCGTTCAGTTTCCGAGTTAACCCTTATCTAACAAGGCCCATGTCATGATCAAATGGAAATTATTTACAAATTTCAATTACTCAAACTCAAGTCACTTTTGACAACAGGAACCTACCCATTGTTGGAAAGGTATTGAAATGAGGTTTCCAAAATTATTACGTATGCAAATATGTAAATATGCAAATGAGTTTATTCTAGATACACTGCTTTGCTTTGCCCATTTGAAATGGTTTTTGATGAGATGTTTAAGACGTTTGATAGCTGGATGAGTTCAAGACATGTTATTTTATAAGCAAAATATAATTTCATGTTTGAAAGTGCGGGATATGACTGATTTATTGACGTTTAGTTAAATTTTCATTCGCGAATAAATTACAATATTTTACAGGCTACCAAATTAGGATTTACATCAAAGTCATGGTCTCCATGCTGGTCAAGGGCTCTTCTGGAGTGATAAGTAGAGGCTGTTGTGGATCCACGTCATCTTTGACACCTTAGTTATTGCTGTAACTGGAACAAGGGTCTAGTAAAAGGCTAACTAGTATGCGCACTAAAGGGTTGTACAGGCAATACACAAAAACTGAGAAAAAAATTGCTTTGACTTTAAATTTCTTATTGAAATTTTAAAAACCAGTTCACCGCCCCTCAACATATCTACTACCATGTTGACAACCTCCCTCCTAGTAACCTCCCCCCACCCTGCACTTTCCAGCTTACCTCCTTAGTATTGGCAAGCCCTGTAATATAAACTCATATAGATGTACATTACAACAGCATATACACAGTAAATAAACCTATAGTCACTAGTCCCTCCATAAATGTTGTGACAGTGAAATATACAATTTCCAACCAGTTCCAACCCTACTTGAAGTCCCCCCTCCCTCTATTCTTCTCTGTGGTGGTGGTAGGGGACCTATTGGTACCAGTGCCTTCGATGGTCGTTGTTCACCAGCAGTGGCAACATCTGCTTCGGGGTGAGGTGGAGGAATGGGCAGGTCTTCCTCTTCTTCTACAACCATATTCTGCAACCATAAATAAAGGTACAAAAAAAGGTAGGCTAAACTACACTAAATTAATATACAAGAGGGATAATTTTTCCCATGAACTTACCGTAAAGGGGAGGCATTTCTTAATCATCCCTGTCCCATTTTCGTTGAGTGTGTGTGGTCTAATAGGTTGATTAAGTTCGAATTTAACGCGGTGTGTTACTTCGGTGTCAAAACCTTTCTGGTAACGCTGATTCAGTTTTAATTCCGTTGCTAAGTAATATTCTAAGCTATGTTAAACAATCATTTTTACTTAGTGTTAAATACATAGGAACTTTACTATATGCACTTGCCTTCACTCGAAATTTATATTAACTCTGTTTTCCCTTGTAAATGGTAATTTTCCTTCGACACAATATATATATATATATATATATATATATATATATATATATATATATATATATATATATATATATATATATATATATATATATATATATATATATATATATATATATATATATATATATATATATATATATATATATGTTGAGACTAGTGGAACACTAGTAGTAGTTGTAACTCAGTTTCTCAGATATATATATATATATATATATATATTAAGAAAAACTCACGTATACTCTCATGTGAAATATTATTAGAAAAAAGGAATTAAACATAATTTAACCTTACTTTAGACACCGCGTTTATAAAACCCGCGCTCGTTAAAGAAAACGCAGGAAACCTACAGCCGTCTAATGTTATTGCTCACTAATATTGTGTCAAAAAAAAAATCATATCGTTTGCACTACAAACATTAACTCACTGCCGAATATTGACCCAATAAAATATCAACACAATTTTAAATGCACACGTTTTCAACTTATATATATACATATATATAAAGGAGTAATTACCAGAGTGCCGACATAAATAATATTAATGGTTTCATTAAAGACTTTAATACTTGGTCATGTTTATTTTAAGGAGCCGTTTAGATAATTTTGGTAACCAAATTGTATGGAATAACTCGGCAATTAGAATGAACAATAACATTTTTATTACAGGATCTTGGCACACTATGGCACACTATAGGTACTCTTCGTGAAGGATTTATTCTACGTCAACAACGAGGTCCATAGTTTCTTAACTTTTCGAATTAGATGTAATTTAGTTCGTTCACTTTTTACCCTTTATTTTAGTCTGGTGGTCGGTATCCCTCCCCTCTTACTGGAAAACGTTGGTAAACGTGAATAATGTTCCCCTTGAAGATGACACTAATTTGTATTACAGGTTATCCGGTATTCTGCATATGTCGCGTACCTTTTATAAGGAGGTGGTAAAGAATGTCTCTACCAAACCGACCGCTTGTCTTAAATGGGAAACCTCTTTTCAGTTTAATGAGGATCAAGAGAATGGTTCTTATTCCTTTTACAGTCATTAAGAGACAATAAAATTAAACTTTTTCAGAAGAGTTGTCTTGCATAGGATTCTGGGCACAAATTGGTTTCTTCATCAAATGAATATTAGTTATAATTCCAAGTGCACCTTTTGTGAGCAGGATGAAGAAAAGATTTATCATTTATTTTGGGATTGTAATAAAAGCAAGTAATTTATTTTAGATGTCGAACAATCTGTGATTGGTCAACAATTTATTTTTCCAAAGCAAGAGAATTGTTTCGGGCAGAAATTGTGCCTAAAGCACCCCTACAACTTTCTGAGTTTTCACCTAAAATGTTACAATTTTAAGAAGAAAGTTGAAGAAAAATAATTTTTTTATTTAGATTTAATAAATGTATGCTTCAAGTAAAACAATATCTACTAAAGTCTAAATTTCATGCACCAATTTGCTATACTAATTTACAACGCATTTACAAAATGCAATTTCTTATTTTCTTGAAGATCTCATCAATTGTTTATATCATTTGCATATTATGTTATTCAGCGTCTAAATCAATCCTGTGTAAAGTAAGTTATTCGTATGAGCTATGAATAAATATCATTTGACAATAAAAAAACTAATAAAAAATAACTTTGGCTTAAACTCAATCGAAAGCGTTCCTATGGCATATAGCTGAACGATAACATACGTAATACACTATCATTTTAAGAAAGTAAACTGTTTTTTTTCTGTGACTTTGCAACAGAGCTTATAAACATATTTCCAACTTAATTAACGTTACCTGTTGTTGTTATATTGTATCTGTCGACTATTTGTCCATGTTGTATACAGGTATAAAGACCAGCGTCACTCTCGTCAACATTTTTCAGTTGGAGAGTGTAGTTCTCTGCCAAAACCATGAGTTTGGAACTATCAGGATCGCTGCGTCGATATCCAATAAACACTATAGTATTATTGATACACCATATTACTAGAGACAAGTCCGTAACATTACAGTTTAAGGAAACTGATCCTCCGACATTAAGTGTAACAGTTTCCTCCAAAGCGTTCTTCTCACTGCACTGATCATTACTCGTCGTCGCTGAAGAGAATTCCAAAACAATTCTAAATTAGTAACCTTAATAAAATTCAGGTTGATTCAGTTTACTGGTGCTCCAATGTCATGTAATATATTAATTGATATAGAATCAATTTATTCGGCTGATAGATATGAGTTATGGTTAATCAATTAGTAAACATTAACCTAAATACACTGTAAAGAACTAAAGGTATTTCTTTATTTTGTTACCTTGATCGGGACAAGTGCTTAGTGTCCTCCAAGAATCATGCAGAATGTATTTCATTTAATTAATGTACACTTACTTTGAGCGGTATACATGCACAACACCAGAAAACACTGAATGGTTGTCAAGGACATTTTCTTTAGCTTTTCTTCACAAACTTTCCATGAAAGAATACCATTTGAGAAACAACGCTTCTTCCTTTTACAACAACTAACAACAGTGTATTGTAAGATATTTATCTACGTTATATTTTATACAGGAAAGTGTAAGGGGCGCCTGCTGAATTGAGAGCGCTCTTTGGCATTTGTAATGAAAAACAAAATTGTGTTCAAAACGATCACTTTGAATTTAAGGTGTTTGCGTCTATCAGATGCAAACTAGGCAAGGTTACAATAGTTTTTTTTTTAATCTTGGCAATCATTGAATAATTCGTGGTCGAATTCTGTGAGTACTTTTGAACACCGTTTTGTCATTTTCCGTAACTCTATTTTCTTCGGTATGTCGTCTTATTTTGGCACCTGCTGGGCGGGAAACACTTCAAAAGCAAAGAGAAAGGGTGTCAATGACATCATAAAACGGGCCGGGAGGATCATCAGGAAGGGTTTGTCGTCGGTGGATTTGGTTGAAGAGATTCGAGTGTGTTTCCTAAACATCATTTGGTTGTAAACATCATTGAAAGTGAATTGTTTTCACAGCATATAACAAACGCGTTAAAACAGATGGTACATTCTTGCAGCAGGCCAATTTTATTTAATTTCAGACAAGATATTGTCACGGAATTTATTATACAGATACGAGCGAAAATGACCAACATGGTATACAGTGTATGATAATTTATTTTCTCGCTATTTAATAAAGTTAGTTATTAATTATGCATGAAATATTCACATCACAAATATATGAATGAATCGCAAACTTTGTTTAAATGGATAGCATATTTAACGAAGATACGTAAACATTTGAGTAGTACAGCTTCTGTTTTTACATATAAACCAAGGACATCATAAAATTAAAATGATATGCTGACCTTTTGCGTTTCTATGGCTACATGTTCAGCTCAAACTTTTCTTCTATTTTTATATTGGTTTCATCACAGCCGTCCATGTGTCGCATTGTCCGCTAGATAGTTGTTCTGCATGAACCCTTCATGCGATCAATAATTCATTCATTCAAACGCCCAGCTGACGTCATCAGTTATGGACTGTCTATAGTCCAAGGACAGAATTTAATACAACATATGAACACAATTTGCGTCAAAACTAAAACTACATCACATTACAAATATTCTAATATTAATATTACTGTGTGGGTTTAATGTCTTTCATTTTAATCCAATAACATGCCATACACATGCTTTTATTTTTGTGCTATTTTGTCCTTTAATCACAAAACAAAACATGTTTTCAATTGTTAGTCAAAGAAAAGAACAATTCAGTGAAGTTGACAATAATCATATTTAAGTTCATTTCTCAATATGTGAAGTGCTGGTTTTGAAATGTGTGGTGCTGCTAAGTGAGATATTCACATATTCAATTATCATCCTCGACATATCGCACCTCAAACGATCTCAGATGGTGTTACAAATTTACAATTCACATTACCACCTCACATAACAATTAGTAGTTGCCACTTAACTAATTGTGCATTACAATTACTGACATGAAACACATATAGTTAAGTTATGAATGCTAAATTTGTTTCCTGTATAATAACCAATGACACAAAATATTATATCTCAAGTTCATTCACATTGCCCCTCCACTCCCCCCCCCCCCAAAAAAAATTCCTAGCAACAAACATTGTTAGTGTTATTGTAGAAAGTCAAATGTCCCAAAAACTGATATATTCGCAATACATTCACAACTCCTCAGTGGTTGAACTTCAGCACTTTGGAAAGAAGCATTTACCTTATTTTAACAATATGGTCCAAAATGACATACATTTGGCAGTTACCCTTTGTAAGCAGCAGCATACCAACTTTACGACCCATTACCTAATTATAAGCTTTGGTCTTATCCTGCTTTCAATAGGATTGAGCAATCTGCTTCGAGGAATCAATGCCTTTGAACTGATGCTGACAGATAAAAATAATAGAAAGGAAGATTGGCGGACAAACGGACAGATAAACGTTCACAAAGATAGATAGTTTGCTATAAAATAACTTACATTGCCTCTGCTAATATACCAAAATATTTACAACCTGTAAAAATATGTGTACTATTACATCAAGATAAGTAGTCACATGGAATATATAGTCATGTGCTTGGGAGCAACAACAAAAAATCTCCACGCAAGGAAGTTTAATATGGAACGCGAATATGGAACGCGAAAAGGGAAACCATATTTCGTTGTCTAAACTAAGTTTGTTGCTGTCTAAACTAAAGTTGTTGCTGCTGTTTTATCATGTTGTTGCTCAAACTTACGTTGTTGTCTACACTTATGTTGTTGTCTAAACTTACGTTGTTGTCTAAACTTACGTTGTTATCTAAACCTACGTTGCCGTCTGAAGTTGGTTCCGTTGTCTGCTTACGTTATTGCCCAATCACGTGATATAAAAATATGGGCTATTCGCGCGAAATTCAACTTGCGCTGTATACACGTCGTTAATTTGCTGACCAATTACGAAATAGTAAGATTGACATGTATCCCAACCCAATTACAAACCGGTAAACGCTCTCCACCATGCTACATACATGAGCTGACCCCGCCCACTTTGCTCCTCTAGAAACTTCCCGTATATGCGAAGAACAAAGGCGGCCTTGTCCACGGGACTGTTTACCTAAACCCAGGCAGCAAGAACCAACCCCCTGCGTACAGTAATCATATGAAGCCCATGTGGTAAAGCAATTGTTGAACAGCGCCGATAGCAACAACGTAAGCGCGAAAAGGGCAAACTGATTTCGTTGTCTAATCTAAGTTTGTTGTTGCCTAAACTAAAGTTGTTGCTGCTGTTTCACCATGCTGTTGCTCAAACTCACGTTGATGTCTAAAATTCCGATGTCTAAACTTACGTCGTTGTCCAAACTTACGTTAAACTTAGCAACGAAATCAGTTTGCCCTTTTCGCGCGTGCACGCGTCTATAACTTACGTTTAGACAACAACGTAGGTTTAGACAACAACGTAAGTTTAGGCAGCAACGTAAGTTAAGGCAAAAACGTAAGTTTAGGCAGCAACAAAAGTTTAGACAACAACGTAAGTTTAGACAACAACGTAAGTTTAGACAACAACGTAAGTTTAGACAACAACGTAAGTTTAGACAACAACGTAAGTTTAGACAACAACGTAAGTTTGAGCAACAACATGATAAAACAGCAGCAACAACTTTAGTGTAGAGTGTAGACAGCAACAAACTTACGTTGTTGTCTAAACTTGTTGTTGTCTAAAGTTTAGACAACGAAATATGGTTTCCCTTTTCGCGTTCCATAGAAATAAGCACATGCGTGATACAGGCAGGAACAATAGCTTAACGTATACAGCAAGATGGAGATTCAAAGGCTAGTTGCTATGGCATTTATGATTCTTATACTGTACCATGCGACGATGATCAGGATGCAAGCTTTTTGGAAGAAAATCGGAGGAGAAGACTTGCACTGTTCTTCGCCTAAACAAAACGACGCTGTTTACAACATATTTTACACATGATGCAAGTGTTTCAGACATAACTTACGGTAGCCATAATGGAAGAACAACACCATGTACGCAAGGTGGACTGAACCAAGGACAAATGCAAACTGGGATCCCATGCTGTCATGTTTCCTTGTTTAGGTATATGAGTTCTTTACTTCAGCAATCAAGTAGAACACAGTCGACGTAGAGTATTAACAAATAACATGTTATAATTTATTGCGTTACATCATGCTGTACAGGACAGATATATTGGACGACATGTCCAAGGTTACTTGTTGACAGATGGAGAGACAGGGTGAACAAGGACGAGCAGACGGCATGCTTTAACTTATATATCAATATGCAAATACACAGCTCATTAACATACAGGTGCACATTATATAATGTAGTGCATCGTTTGCACAGGTACATGTGAATGCATATTCAATAACATTACACATGCTTCAGCATTTAAACGATAAATCTTGGAAAAAGCATTTTTGCTTGTCAAGAAGGACTTTCTTTATTTTTGGAGATTTGCGTGGGAGTTTTAGAAAGATAAAACACCCGATTTCCGTCGAAGACGCGTTGACGTTGCAAAGCGTGTGGCAATAACACTATGGAGGCTAGCAACAAACGTAGAATTTAGAACGATAGGCTTAGTATTCGGAGTTGCCACTAGGGGCAGCCTGTGTCATAGCACACAATGTAACCAATGCTTTTGTGCTATCAGTATCTGCAATTCCCAACAGGCCAGAACGTTACCAATATTGTGAGAGTGCTTGAACTTTTAAGTGGTGATTTTCACAAGTAGGCGGTGCAATATAGATGGTACACGCATACCGATCATAGGCCCACCAGACATTAGCCTACTGCCGACTACTGCAACAGGAAGGGATACCACAGCATAGTCATGTAAGCTGTAGTTGAATTCAAGTACAGGTAGGTTATATGTGAACTTACATGGAAGCACCAGCTCCTACTTTAATTGTCATGTAAAGTAAAATTAAGGGAGGGGGATTTGCAGCTGCTTACACGAAAACAACAGATGGGGGGGGGGGGCACCTCTCATCTGCATACAGGCGTACGGAGATTATGGTGGTTGTTAGCCAAAAGCATTTGATATGGATAAATGTTAGGCCTAAATACTGAAAATGTCAATATGCATTTATGTAGGATTCTATAATGATGCATCAAGGATCATTCTACAAACCTAACATGATGCAAATGTTTCTGGATGAGATGAGTCCTGTATTTTGTTCTTTACTCACATGTATGAAGCATGTTCTTGTTTAAGTCTATCATTATAGTCAAATGATTAATAAAACAAACTCGATCCAGGCAAACATATATGTCATGCAAAATCTTGCTTTGATTCCATACTCTATGTTCTATTCACAGGTTCACAGATGTGTACAGTGTCCATGATGCCCCTCCGCTACTTTAAGATCACTGCAAAACCCCAGGGTTTATTTCTCTTTACATGATTTCCTCCCTGCTGTCCAGAAGATCACATCTCCAGTTATATATGTTTGGATCTATTTGTGTGGAATCAATGAAGATTTCCAAGTTTCAAGTTTATTTTCCACTTTCCATATATATATATAAACAGTAACAGAGTCAATGTGTAATTTACTCACATTATGATGAAATAACAATAAACAAAATACAAAATATGCTATAATGGAAGTGGAGGAACCAGAAGTAAGTAGAAACTTTTCGAGTCAGGACCCTTAACAAACAAAAAGAAAATTTCAAAAATCACATAAGTACAGAGAGAGAGTAAAGAGATAAGGAAAACCAGAGAAAAATATAAAGAGGAAGCGAAGAAAGGGAAAAGCAAATCCATACAAAGAGACAATACAACAACTCAGCGTGGGTGCCATGGTTTGTAATATTATTTAAAAGGTAATGCTTGAGTTTTCTTTTAAATGAGTTAAGAGTATTTGAGTTTTTTATATCTTGATCAAGTGAGTTCCACACTAGTACTCCGTACTTGGGTTTGACTGCGGGTACCGGTAGAGTGTTTATAACGAGTGTTAAAGGTATGATATTCTGAGTAACTACAATAGAAATTATTGAAAGCTATGGGGAGTGTACCTTTGTGAAATTTATATAAAAAATCCCATGTTGATAATGATATAGGTCAAAGAGAGTAAGAATTTTAAGCTCTTTAAAGAGAGGTGCAGTATTACATCTAAAATGTGTATTACACATATTACGAATGACACGAAGTTGTATAGTTTATATAAACTTTCAAGTGTTGTTCTGTGAGTACATCCCCACAGAACTTGAAGACTGTAGTTCAAATGAGGAAGCACAAGTGTGTTACAATGTTAAGAGTGCACTCCGGGGTAAAATGGTTTTTAGTCTATTCATGATGCCATTAGATTTTAAAATTTTATTACAGATATTATGAACGTGTTCTGTCCAATTTGAATTTTCATCAATTGTTATTCCTATAAAATTTGTATGAGGTGATGCTTTTATCTGTTGTCCATATAATACATTATACATTATATTACTCGTGTCATGAATTTTATTGTCTAATATCATAAGTTTTGTTTTCAGTATATTGAGAGATAATTTATTTGAATTAAGCCAGTCAGATATTTGATGAAATTCACATGCGACATCCTTAAGAGTATCGTTAATAATTTTATTTTGAAAAAAAAAAACACAGTAGTATCGTCCGCAAATAAGATAAAGTTAGATTTTCTGGACGAAAAGTGAATGTAATAAAGCTACTGCCAAACTGGACATAATTGTGACGATTTGTTAAATAACTTTTGAACCAACTATGCGTTGTACCGCGTACACCGTACGCAAGTAACTTATCCGTTAAAATATTATGGTCTATAGTATCAAATGCTTTAGAGAGATCTATGGAAATTGCGGCAGAGTAAGAGTAAATAAATTGTGAAGCTTGTGCATCCAAAGAGGTTCTCCTTGTAGAAGCTCCTTTGCAACTAAAACTGGCCTCTTTATGATACATGGCTGATTAAGTTAGCCAAGCCAGGCGGGCAAAACAATTGTTCAAACGGTGTACCTAATTTGTTTTGACCCGACTGCTTAGGTATATGAAGTTCATTCCAGCCCTACTTCTGTGGTTATTGTGATTTCCAAACTCTGACTTCTGTTGACCTGAAGTGAGCTATGAACTCAACAGAAAATTGTTCGGTTCTTGCACACAGTATGGTGGATCCGCAGGCATGACGTTGAATGTACTTTTTGAGTTATTGTGTTTATAATCAAACCATTGCACACAAACACGCTCCATCCCCCCCCCCCCCACCCACACACACCAACATGTCATGTCCCATTATTTCTCACCCTTTGTCTCGACAATTGATGACTATTGTACTCTGCTACAGCAAGTGACAGGAGCTTCTTTTGTCACATGGTATCACCTGTGAGGCCCAAATATATGCACGCAAGCATGAACACATACACAGACGTAGGCATGCTTCCGCTTGCATTTGTTACGGATGAAAAAAGGGATATAAATCAGTGAGTCATACCCTTAAATTAGGTCCAAATGGACTTGTTTGTCAATCCATAATATAAAAACCTGTTTATACTACAGCGTTCCAGCAGACTAAAATGGCACAGCAGTAAGCCCGCACCCCCACCACCCCTATTGGATAGCTGGGTGCACCCCCCCCCCTCCCCGAGAATAGCAAGTCAGGAAAATTAACCATAACCATGGTAACTGTTGCTAGGGCAACTAACATAGTTGTATATGGCCAAACTGGCAAATGAAATACAATATCTCATACTCCCTATTGAAGCGATGAGATAACAATCATTCCCATAGCTTAATGCAACACTGGTATCGTTAGAGCACATAACTGTTATCTCTTTATCCCACACTTAGCCTACAGCTAGGCCTACTGACTGCAGCACAGGCCGCGGGCGGTCCTAAATTTGAATTGTGTATCTGGCCAGTGCTTGTATTGTATAGGCTTAGGCCTAGGTGGTGTGCAGCTGAACCACTACAGATAGCATTAGAGACCACAATTAGTAACTCAACTTATACATAAATCTGGACGTCTTACGTAGGAACAGGTACCAGCCATCGAGAGTCATGTGACTTGATCCCATGCGCTACTTACGTAATATTTTAGCTGAAGTTAGAACGCTTAGTCTCTGATGCAAAATTTTATTTCGAAAATAACATTAAAATGTTAAGGATAAACCCAAAGACCTTCTTTTTTATGTCAGGTCAAAGCAGACAGTTAAAGATTCAGTTGTTTCTCTTAGGGCACCATAGGCAGATAATATTGTTACTGATAGTCAGGATCTTGCAGATCTTTTGAACAACTATTTTGTGTCGGTTTGTACAATGAAAGATATGAGTAGTGTTCCAGATTTTCAGGGGAAAGTGATGGTCCTAAACTGGATACGGTCATATTTTCGGATGAGGTTGTCTTAAAGGAGCTGCTTTCTCTAAATGTTTCTAAGCTTCTGGACCTGATGCAATCCATCCGTATTTGTTGAAGACTTTTGCACACCATTTCTGTGTTCCACTCTAAATTTTTTAGTAAATTTTTGAATGAAGGTTATGTTCCTCAGGACCGGAGATGTGCTAATATTGCCCCAATTTTCAAGAAGGGGGATAAGTCTAAGCCCTGTAATTATAGGCCCGTTAGTCTCTCTAGTGTTGTTTGTTAGGTCATGGAGTCTACTGTTAAAAATTATATGGTCAGTAACTTCAGTAGTCAGTCTTTGATCAGAGAGTCTCAACATGGCTGTTTTCAAAAAAGGTCTTGTCTCACTAATATTCTTAAGTTTATGGAAGATGTAACAAGCTCACTAAATAGGCAGAAGTCTGTAGTTGTTGTGTTCCTGGATTTCTCAGGCGGCCTTTGATAAAGTTCCCCACCAGCGTCTTTACTTAGGCTGAAGAGTACGAGTGTCAATGGAAATTTACTGTCTTGGATCGAGAATTGGCTTGGTAATAGGAAACAGAGGGTGGTAATTAAAGGCTGTGCTTCTTCTTGGCAGGACGTTACTAGTGGGGTTCCACAAGGGTCTGTTTCGGGTCCCTTAATTGTTGTTTGTTGCCAGTATATAAATGACATTGACGGAGATATTTTGTGTACAGCTAGAAAGTTTGCTGATGACACAAAACTGCTTCTCGAGTTAAATATTACTCTATCAATTTGTAATGAATAAAATAGAACAAAACGGAAACAAATCTAAGGAAAAGTAGAAAAATGATAAAACAAACTAGCGAGCTAGTAAATAGCTATGACAACTTGACATTGACATTGACATTGACATAATTTATTTCCATCATCAATTAAATACAAGAATGTTGAGCGTAACATTTTTAAGCTCACAGAAAGCACAATACAATATAGAGACAACATTCGTTGAATGGGTATATACATAGAAAACTCAAGATTAAATGGAAATTGAGAAAAAAGAAGCAAAATGCTTATAAATACTTTCCCCAGTCATGTATATGTCTATACATGTAATACAGTGAAGGTAAATTGGTGATGGCAATAATAAATGGAAGAAAAAAAATACAGAAAGCACTAAAAATAAAAACACACATGTTGTGGCATAGAGAGAAAGAGACGGTGTATAACTTAATTTAAACAATCATCATCATAGGCTGTCAGGAAATTGTTTTTAAGTCTTTTTTTAAACAAACTTAATGTAACAGCAGATTTAATGGTTTTATCCAATGAATTCCAAATTTTAACACCAGAGAAGGAAATAGAAAATTGTTTTTTCTTTGTTCTTGCATAATTCAAATAAAAATTGCCATAAAATCTCTTATTGTTACTAAGTACAAAATAGCTTTGCAAAGTTGATGGCAGACTATTATGAAAAGCTTTATACATGAAAATACTTGTATTGAAATCAATAAGATCAAAAAACGTAAGTGCTCGTAACTAATGAAATAGTGGGGAAGTATATGGTCCAAAACTTTAGCCTTACAGACAATACGAATAACCTTTTTCTGTTTTAAAAATATTGGATGTACATTGGTTTTGTAAGTGTTACCCCATGCTTCCACACAATAATTCAAATAAGGAAGGAAAATAGCACAATATAAAGAATACAGAGCATGTGTATTAAGAACATGGCTAGCTTTGTAAATAGCACCAATACTTTTGGAAAGTTTACTTGAAATATGGGAAATGTGATCTTTCCAGGAGAGTTTACAGTCAAGGAACACACCAAGAAACTTGACACAGTT
The DNA here is from genome assembly GCF_037975245.1 of Apostichopus japonicus. NCBI lineage: Eukaryota > Metazoa > Echinodermata > Holothuroidea > Aspidochirotida > Stichopodidae > Apostichopus > Apostichopus japonicus. The sequence continues at coordinate 9,904,464 of NC_092566.1, read as the reverse complement.
AACTTGGTCAATTTCTAAACCATCTATAGTAATGTTGACATTGTTACATGTGGTATGGTTGGAGAAAATCATATAATTTGTTTTGTTTACATTCAATGATAATTTATTAAGGGCAAACCATCTGCTTAACTTCTTAAGTACAGTACTGACCAAATTACATAATGTTTTGATGTCACTATGACTGCAGAATATGTTTGTGTCATCTGCAAAAAAAAAATGAAATTCAATATATTGGTAACATTGCAAATATCATTCAAGTACAAAATGAAAAGTTTAGGTCCAAGGATTGATCCTTGCGGAACCCCACACAATACATTACATAAACCAGACTTTTTATTGTTAACTTGAACATACTGATTCCGGTTTGATAAATAGCTTGAGAGCCAATTTTGGACAATACCACGACAACCATAATGATTTAATTTTTTAAGTAAGATATTATGATCAATAGTATCGAATGCTTTTTTTAAATCTATAAATACCCCAACGGCTGCTTTCTTATGGTCTAAAGAAGATGTAATTTTTTCAACAAGCTCAAGTATTGCCATATTAGCGGACCTACCGGACCTGAAACCATATTGGTTCTCAGAGAGAATATTATGCTTAGCAATGAAATCATCCAACCTTACATCAAACAATTTTTCAAGAATTTTTGAAAACTGTGGAAGCAGTGAAATAGGTCTATAATTATTGAAAGTGTTCTTATCTCCAGTTTTATAGATTGTAATGACTTTAACAACTTTCATTGCATCTGGAAAGATACCACTGGCAAAAGACCTATTGCAAATAAATGTTAAAGGTTCAACTACATATAATATAATATCTTTTATAACTAACATACTCATGTTATTACAATCAACAGATGTCTCACTAGAAAAATTACTCACAACTTGTAGCACTTCTAAAGTGTCTGTATCTGCTAAGCACATAGAATTCATATTGTGATTTTTAAGATAATCAAAAATAGACCCATCTTTATGAGGGATTTGAGCTGCTAGGTTTGGTCCTATACTTGTAAAGAAATGATTGAACCTATCAGCAATGGCCTCACCTGTTACCTCTTTATCATTTTCAACAAAAGTATCAGGATAGCTACTTTTATTTCGACAATTTCTGTTGATTATACTGTTCAGCACTTTCCATGTCTCTTTCAAATTATCACTATGCTTATTTATAAGCTCTGAATAATACTCCCTTTTACAGAATCTTAAGACTGAATTTAACCTATTTTTATAACTTTTGTACCTCAGTTCAGACTCACTTGTTCTTTTCTTTAAGAATCTTATATAAAGCACTTTTTTCTTCTTACAAGCATTTTTCAGCCCTTTGGTCATCCATGGCTTGTCCTTAAATTTCCTCTTGGCTGACACCAACTTGATAGGACAAGTTTCATTGAAACACCTTGTAATAATATCAATAAAATTATTGTATGAAGAATTAACATTTTCCGCAGTGTAAACTTGTTCCCATGACTCATTACTAAGCTTGCTATAAAATGCATTAATATTTACATCACTTTGATTTCTTATGTAGATACAACCATTGTCAGGAACTTGACTTTTTGTATCGTATCCATGACTACAAATTGTAAAAATGGGGAGATGATCACTTACATCACAAACTAATATACCACAATGATGCTCGGCCCCCCAGACATTTGTGTAAATGTTATCAATTAATGTAGCAGACTGACTGGTGATACGCGTGGGTTTGTCTATCAAAGGAAACATACTTAAACTAAACAAGGTATTCAAAAAAACACGTACATGATTACTGTGCTCACAGTTCAATAGCTTTAGATTGAAATCTCCACACAGATAAACATTACATCTTTTATGTCTATACAGTTTCTCAAGGGTATCACACAATACTTCAACAGATGAATCAGGTTGTCTGTACATACAAGATATCAAAACAATCTTTTTGTTTGGCACAGAAACCTTAATTGTTATACACTCAAGTACATTAGTCATTGCAAAACCCATATCAGTCAAAACACTATATTTTAGGGTATTGCAAACATAAATCGCAACTCCGCCACCTCTTTTGTCTTTTCGATCTATATGCTGAAAATCATATCCAGTGAGTTGAAAAAGAGCAGTATTTGAGACATGACTCAACCAAGTCTCACTGATAGCTATGATATCAAAGTTAAAATGTAAGTTGTTTAAATAATCAACAAGGTAACAGAAATTTGCACCAAGACTTCTACAATTAAAATGCACGACGGACAGACCACAATCTTTTGCATCATCTTTAAAGAAGTTGTCAGTATAATAGCTACAGTTAACATTATTGAATGAATTAAATAGGTTATTATCAGCATCAATATCCTGCTCATAATCAAGAAATTTGTAATTTGTATAGTTAAAAGGTTGGAAATTAAGATCATTCAATTGATTTCCGTGGTTACTAATATCATGCATGTCGAAATTTGTGTTAGGTAAAAAGTCTTCAGCAGATAACTCATGACGGGAAAAATATTATTAGCCATAGGTGATTGTTACACAGCTTAAAATATTGCTACATAAGTTTACACTTGCAAGAAGTATGAAATGACTTACTCTGTCCCTGCACAGTAAAAAAGACTCATTTCTTGCATTTAAAAGAATAAATCCACAACAACACAAAAGATACAAAAACATCACAGTTATTTCCATTTTTTAGAAAAGAAATAAGTCACAGTGTGTACAGTAGTTTTTCCTTTGTTGATTTTTTTTTTTTTTTTTTGAGTGGGCACTTCAATGTTCGTTTACAGCTTTGCAAGGTCAGCAGATGAGTTGATTGATATTTTGGTTTCCTCTTGATTATCGATTATCATTCTTTACCAGAGCTATCACTCGTCCATCTACTGTCCAACAATTGCTTACTTTTACATGTTTGTGAGTCTCAGTTAGGAGCCGGTTGTTCATCATGGTTAAATCTTCTTTTATTGTTATCCCAAAACCTTTCAAATTACGCCGAGCCTTGATAACTTCTCGTCTATGTTGGTACGACAGAAACTTTACTAGTATGGGTCGAGGATTTGTCCCGGGGGTAGATCTGCCCAGGCGGTGGCATCTATCGATAAAATCGGTGTTAAGTTCAAGTTTCAGCTTCTCCTTTGCCAATTTGACGAATACATCCATGGTATTTTCATTTGGGTCTTCTTTCATACCAAAGATACGAAGATTGTTACGTCTAGAATACTGTTCCATATCGTTATTAATTTTCAGCAGTTTCTGATGTCCTTCCTCTTGTTTAGCCAGCCTTTCTTTTAGTTCGTAGTTATCCTTCTTGGAGTCATCAAGTTTCTTCTCTACATCAAAGACTCTGGAATCTAACTGATCTAACTAATCAGCTGATTTATGCTGTCCATCTTTTTTTTTCTAAAGCTTTGAATACACATTCTTCTATGGTTGATCTAAAACCTTCACTGGATAGGAGCTCAGTAGTAACAATTGAGGCCACTTCTGCAATTGTTTGCTGGTCTAGCTTTTGCGGTCTTCCCATTGTTATACTTCAGATAGTAGCGAGTGTATGAACCACTGGAGTATGCAATGCTCAGGAGGAGAGAATGTAGTTGTTCAGAGTATAGGCTTTAGTGCTGATATAATAGTAGGCTACAAGATGAAACTGTTTTGCTGAGGTACTCACACGGAATATCAAATTATGATTGAAGTAAGAGAAAATACTCAGATTAGGCTGGTCCACTCATGTCTCTAGCGAATGTACACTGTGTTGTTTGAGGTTTCTCACATATTAATCCATGTAAGAGGGTAATAAACTGAAAAGTTTACACAGCAGATCAAACAAGCATGCTTTGACTTCAAGCATCACCGCGTATATCAACAACTCATTATGATTACGTTTAGATCCAAAGTTTTCACTCTTTTTCCGTTATCTAAATCATTCCAGCTATATATACATATATTAAAACTATGAACAGTTCAAGTGACTCACAAGGGATAGTGATCTCTTAATATGAGTTCGCATCGATATACATTTGAAGGAATTACACTAAAAGATTGTAATTCATTCCACTGTGTATATAAATTCTAGTACAATTATTAAACTTATTACATAATTAAAGATCCTAATATGAAGATTTGTTTTCATTGTTATATATTGTTGTATATTGGTGATTATTTTTAGAATAGAGGATATAAATGCTTTTAAGAGCAGTGCCTCCTTTACAAAGGCAATGAATAATGAAGACAACATTAATACCAACCAAAATAGAAAGGGGTAAAAACAACTAACAAGGTAGTATTTCTATAACGGTTAATTATTGTAATTTCATTTAGGTCGGAGTAATGTAGACTTATCTGTCAGTTAACATGGAATTTAATTCCGTAACTGGTACCGCTTGCATCTGAAAGGAAACACGAAAGCACTTAAATTGTTTAAGAGATCATTACAAAGATGTACAAAGGAAGATCAATAACATTCACCCATGCATCTACCATCCTTCTCTGTTCCATTAATTTCCTTATGCTTAATGATAAAACTCCATTTGGAATTATTCTCCTAGTCTAGGTGGAAAACCTTCTTATAAAATATTGACATATTATTGATTGACGAATGAAAAACACACATGCGCCTTCAACTGAATGAACACATGTCTAATTCTCATCTCATGAGGGGAGGGGAATGGTGAGGAGTGGGGGGGGGGTAGGCGGTGAATACTGTCTAATTTTATTCGTGTTATAATCGTACGAAAAGTTTACACATTGCCAAATTAAACTCGATGTCTGTTGAAAGTCCCATGCTCTAAAACAATGTGTCGAGAAAACATTGAGGAACACGTGAGTTTGTGCCGAGAAATTGTTGCTCTGGTGTAGAACTATGCAATGAAGTCGTAACAATATGTATGGACAATGTTCCCATGAAAAGACGCAAGGATATACTTACATGTCGTTGATTTTTCCAATGTTTGATATGCACAATGATGCGCCAAAGCACTATGATAAAAGAAAGACAAGTTGACAAGTTGAGAAAACGAGACATTCTGTCCAAAATTTGACAAATTGCGGAGTTGATGCGTTGCATGTAGCTTGACAACACAAAAAAATATCTTAATCATTCACTTAATTAGGACCGATTTTTATGGAACTTTGGAAAACCACAAAAAAAAATATACCGAGGCGTATACAAATGCCTTTAAAACTAGGTGACAATCACCCGTTGTTCTACTTCCACTGCAAATTATATATACGTGGATACCAAAGGGTTGTCGAAAGCCTTTGGTCAGCAGAAGTGTAAATTATAAAACTTTAGATGCCAAATTGTGCATTCGGAGGCGTATTTAGATGATTTATTAGGAGAGAAGAAGATTATTACCAAAATGCTAAAGAAGCAGGGTGCTTCACCCTATCAACGCTTTGGAATACATTCCAAAGAAATCGAATTCCTCCATTCAACATGGGAATTTGTGCTATAATCCTCGCTAAGAAACAAGAAATATTGAAACTTGCTACTTCGTTCGCGCCTTTGCCCCTGGACCCTGACTACAGGACTCTGGGATAAATTTTATAGAACGTTTGATTAAGTCCTCTAGGCTGTTATGTGTTTACATATATTTTTTCTCTAAACATGCTGCAGCTTCCGGTGACTTCGCATCACCACCTGTGCTCCAAGTAAATAACATTGTGCAGTTGTACCATATTTATGAAACAAACTGCCTCTTGTTAACCATACTTCGTGAACAGTATTGTCTTGATGGTTCATATACTGGTTTCTGTAATACGCAATATTGTTAATTTTAGTAAAAATATCAACGATTAATTTTAACACAAGCAGGCAGCCACGTCTGCTGCTGGGAGAGGGTCTAACAAAATGAAGGGCACGGTCCCGCACCACCGGTCCCATCTCATCGTCAGAATATTACTAAAAGAAATCCTATCGTACAGTACATGTCATACATGTAACTAAAATATACAGTACAACCGTGGAAAGGGAAATCCTTCAATATATGACAAATAGAACCAAGTTAATTTTACCAGTTTCTCAAGTTTCCCTGCCATCAAGCGCCGACAATCTCCCCCCCCCCCCAAGTTTAGTTGTGCCCCTGCCCACAGGGCGTAAAAAAGTTAGTAGCTGTGGACAGCCAATGTACTCAGTCATGTTTCTTTATTTCATTGTGATATATATATATATATATATATATATATATATATATATATATATATATATATATATCATAGTTGCATACTTCTAATATCGAGAAGAGGGGAAAGCGTCTGTTTTATAAGAAAGGTCAATTGTTTCCAATGCACGTCCATGGTTATTACTTTTGTTAGCTATCAATGCAGCTGACCTAAACTGATGCAAGCCATCCACCGGAGCCACATTACTTCACAAATTCGGGCCTATTTAATTTGGTTGTGCCTTAGACAGTTATGTGTTACTTTGCCTATATTTATAGTGTGACTTTCTAAATTGCTTTCAAATTTGACTTGCAATTGAAGAAGGCAAAGAAAAAAATCATATGACTTGTGATTTGACTTGACTTGTAATAGAATCGCAAACTTACCGTTCAAGATGAGAAGTACTACAGCGATCGTCAGAAATATTATATAATATGGGCTGATCCACACTGCTTTGTCAGCAGGTAAAGGAGCATCCGAAATCTGAGGACACTTTTCCCTATCTGCGAAAACAGAAGTTCATCAATGACAACCAGTGGCGATTCCAGGATTGAATAAAGTAAAGGATGTGGACCCTGGTCTCCTTGAAAGCGATCCCCATGTAGGGCGCCTGGGAGAATCTTCACAGGACTAAACGCAAGGTTGTGCCAATAACTACTCATGTACTATTTACATAAACCGCCATTCACCGTCCCATATATTCTTTTTAATTTTAGCGATTATAAAATACCAGTGTTCCTTTTCATATTCCTATTCAAATTCATATTCCTTTTCATATTTATGCTAGTCCTCTGGCTTAATATTCGTTCTGTATTAATGAATTCAGACTGGTAGTCCTTTGTAACGATATGCTATTTGTAGTTTTACGAATAAGGCACAGAGAATTCAGCAACATTTGTATTGAGATTAAATTTGTGTTGGTTGGAATTAAGGTACGACTTTTCTTAAAACTGTACATCTTCGTGCCATTGGTTACGATATACTTCTAGTTCAGGGCACTCTGTGCAGTCATGTGACACAGTGCAGTGTCATAACATAGGACAGTGAATTTCTGTGATAATAAAGAAAGTAGTTTCTGGAAACTTTGATGTGGCACCACAAGCTAACAACCAATTTTACTGTGGTAACAGAAGCTAACTTTGGAGTTGGGCGTAGCTCTTTATGAAAGCTGAAAGTACCTACTATCTAGTACTATAGTTCTAGTGCAAGTTATGTAGATCAAATGTTCTTTCAGGTATAAAAGTCTGAACACCATTTAACATGATAACTCGAAAAGCTCAGCTAGGGTAAACTTGATAGTACACATAAAGCTTCATATCCAAATATCTTCAAAAAAATGACATAAAGTGTCGCAAGGAATTACAACACATTTTGGCTTTCTGGTTAATAGTATAGTTACAGCAAAATAACGTATATAGAACAACATTCTACTTACGAGATGATATTGTGATATGAACATCTGATTTAAAGATGTAGGCAGCCGGCCCCACAGCTTGGCAAATGATAGTCCCATTCTCTTGACAACTATCGTCCACCAAAATCACGTCTCCGTAAATGCTAGTGTAAAACAGCCCCTCGTCTTCATAGGTTGATACCTCAGTGTTAATGACAGCAAGATTGGTTGACAGGGCTTTTATCTTGAGTTCCATCTCAGGATGAACCCCATTCACTTTACATGTAATGGTTTTTGTTTCGGTAATATAGAAACTACATGGTTGAAATAGTTTGCAACCTTCAACTAAGACTTTTGATGGTGTAGGTTGAACTGTAAAAAAAAAATGAAAAATAAGAAAGCTATATGTCATCACAATGCCAAATCCTGTTCAAGCCTGCACCAAAACTTCCTTAATAGCATATCATATGCCAATGAATTACACTGCATGATTGATAAAGCAATTTAAAACCAGGAAAATATATCTGGCCATATCTATTTGGTTGCCTCAACATTTACCGGTTTATATATCAACGAATCAGACCATATACTCTCAACAAACAAATTACCATAGGCATAGAACATGTTCGTATCTGGTTTGATTTGAATGGATGTTATACCTTGGTAAAAGATATACATTGAAAATGAGATATCTTCAATATTAATAAGTAAATTTTAAATCCTTTACACCAGAATTGAAACATTATCTACATGCCTTTATGTGGTATCGATGTTCGTGATATAGCATTCGCTCGTTCTCCAAAACCAAAAATTATTCTGTAACTCTGATTAAAGATTAAAGAACTGTAATTTGTATTATTTTGTTCATAGATTAATTTTTAACAATTTGGAAAATAGTGCATATGATAAACGGCGGAAACAGTAAACAAAATAAATGCGTTGCCTACCTATTACTTCAACACGCTGCAGAATGGATTTTGTGTTGTTTACCGTGCTGTGGACACATGCATACTGCCCTTCGTGTTGTAATCCAACTTGTGAGATTACTAAGTCGCCGCTTTTGTCGAGACTTACTTGCTCATCCGTATCCATTGATGGAACAACACCATAAGCGGAATATATTAGGTATCCACTGTTTTTTGTTTCAAGCGATTTGGCCATCCACAACACGATTGAATCTTCAACAGCAATGGTTAGTGGACACTCTAGTACCAAGTCTTGGTTTTGAATAGCGTAAACTGGATCTTCTGGAAGATCTGGTTGTTTTTCAAAAGGGTCATTTTGAGAGATGTCAAGCAATACTTTGCTATCGGATTCTTGTACCACAGAATATGGGTTGTGAGACTTGCACACAAGTAACACCAAGGACTGCATATTGACAAGAAGGAGTATTTGACCTATGGCCATCTCTGATGTTACCGAAAAAGTTATCAAATCTGCAGAAAGTGTCTGATTTGTGGTGGAGTTCAGTGGTATGTCGTGAGTCCCATCTCTCATGAACCACGATATTGTTGCTGCTGGTCTTGTGTTGTGATGGACACATGAGATGACTCCATCTAGATTACCTTTCATGATGCAATCAGAATTACCCAAGCACTCTGTAATAACCGGGACTGGTTCGATTGGTTCAACTGCGAAATAAATTCATAAACTTTACATGTCTGGAGTTGCTGTGAATGCTCAAGTAAGGTATTGGAATTCACGATTTTGCTTTGTAATATAAAAGCTGGACGTGTGCCTTGTGCGCAGATGCATAGAGTTTTTTCTATGATGTATAGCAGTAATATTTTTGACACAGTATTTTATATCTCTCTGAGTGCAATCCGCCATATCTTGTCTGGTATATTGTCATTACGTTTTTCTTACTTTCTTACTCACTAACTCACTTGCATATTGCACGCTGACATAGGCCATATATATAGAAATTACTCACTCACTCACTGATTCACTTACGTACTCACTGCGTAAAGCGCTAATTTAGTTTAAAGTAAATGAAACCCTTAAACATTACTGCTTGAGCTGCACCAGTATTTTGCTGCCAATAATTGATATGAGAAATTATATTAAACATGTATAATTAGTAAGTAAAACGTGACAAATGCGACTGAGGGACAATAGACAGGTGCGTATCCGGGGGGGGCGTTGGGGCGCGCCCCCCGGGTAAGAAAAAGAGAAGAGAAAAAAAGAGAAGAAAAAAGGAAAAAAGAGGGGAAAAAAGAGGAGGAGGAGAGGAAGGAAGGGAAAAGAAAAAGAAGAAAGAGAGAATAAGGAGAAAAAGAAGGTGTAAAAGCAAAACGCGAAGACACCGGGAAGAGAAAGAAGAACAGTGACATCATTACAGCGCTGAAGGGTAGCCAGTGACGGATCAATGATTTCGTAAAAGTGTGACTCACCCTACCCCTTACACCGACAACTCCATTTTTTGACGTTCCCATTTTCCTCTCTCACTAATGATCTATATATATATACTACATATGGTCTATCATAACGCGTGTGTAGAATTGTGCTATGAAACCAACTGTGGCTGGTCTCGAACTCGACCGTATCGTCGGGGAACATGACGCATTTTGGGATGGGGGCGACCGCCCGCCCCCCCCCATTCAGCATTTTTTTAAATGATATCGCAAAGTAATTTCAAAATAGAAAGTGCTTAGAGGCAACTTACAAGGCCTGGGAAGTGTCATTTCCAGCGATCTGGGAGACATTTTCGGCCAAAATTTGCTTGTACGCTTCGCGCCAACCTATGGTGGTGCTACGCTTAGATAATTTGCCTACAGGCGTCGCCCTCCCTTGGCAAATTCCTCGCTACGCGCCTGTTCGAATTTGTTACGCAAACAGCAGATATCACATCATATCAGTGAGCATGAAAATGGCGTCCCAGGATGAAAAGCCTCAAAACTGTCCGACTTGCCTGAAAAAATAACCGAAAATTTTCGCGCGCGAAGCGCGCGTTCAACGTGTTCATGTCAATATCATATAAGCAAGCATCTGTTATTTCATCGCATGCCATCATGTACCGTACGGTCCGTTCAAATTGCGCAGTATACCGCGGGATGCTAATGTAAACAACGACATGTCTCATGTAGATGTATAAAAAGCATGGAGGTCCAATTATGTCAAAACTCTCTTCTACATTAGTAATGGCGAATTAGGGCCTGCACCCCCGCCGCGCAGTGGCGGAGCGTCCATATGGTCAGGGGGCGGATGCCCCCCCCCTGACGGACTCAAATGGACTGCTGGCGCCTTTTTCAGCTCTTTACCACTTTTTACTTATTCTAGATTATTGACTTTTTTATTGCGCTCTCATCTACTTATTGACATTTGTCACATTTTGTTCGTGTAATTTGGCGATGACACCTTATTCTTCGTTTATCTGCAAAATTAGCCAGGCCCGGAAAGGGTCATTTCCGGCGGTCTAGGGAGTATCTTTACTCAAAAATTTTCTGTACGCTACGCGCCAACCAGTGGTGGCGCTCCGCTTAGATAGTGTCGAAAGCGCCCCTTCAGACCATTCTCGCCACTCCTGACCAATACCCCTAGCTCCGCCACTGCCGCCGCGCCTCCTACGCCTATGTGTGTAGTGTTCGGTTTCGGAAATACCTGCTATTTTTTCATTTCCTTCAACCAAGTTTTATAATAGCCGTTAAAACAGGTTTTAATATTTGTACACCAATGTGTCTGAATTTTCGAAAATTTCTGACCAACATTCTACATCACACTTCCCTCTACTCCGGTCTGTTAGGGGTTGAAGGAAGTTTTTTCTATATTGGTTGTCCATAGATGAAATTTTGTACAACATTATGGGTGTGTTTTGAAGTGAGTTTATTCACGAGAAATGTGAATTTTCAAATTCTGAACAAATATGGGGCTTTAAACCTTGAAAAGTGGGGCTGACGGGTATTGTGGGCCGCGACGTAGAATCACCTACAAAAGCAAAGACCCACAGGAGATGCGATCAGGTCGAACATGACGTGTGCCGGGTTGACAATCTTCAAAAAGGTTATGGATGGAAAAAAAAAACTATTAGGAAATACTTGGTTCTCAGGCAAAAAGTGTACATCTGGTTGGTCATTTCAAGCCCGAGAAGTGCCGTTTCCGGTGATCTGGGGGGTTTCAAAACAAGAAATTTTCTTGTACGCTGCGCGCCAACCGATGGTGGCGCTCCGCTTAGATAGTAATTCGCGCCCCCCCCCCCCGGGTTTGAAAATCCTGGATACGCGCCTGATAGAGTAGCAATAAATACCTACCATACACAATAACTGTTATGTCTTTGGTTCTTCTAATCAAGTTGGGGCTCACACTTTCCAAGTGAAATACTCTTTCGTGCTGAACCGTTACTGAGTTGATAATCAACGAGCCATCACTGTCTACGTTGAATTCACCTGTCGTATAACCTGTTCCTCTGACTCGTCCGTTCTCCAGTATGATCAATGCAGTATCGCCTCCTTCATTATTCGTATCGAACCAGTAGAAACGGGTACTGTTTTCGAAAAGTCGACATCTGATGAATCCTTTACTTCCCAACAGGACGCTTTGTGCTGTGAGACAATCTATTGAAAATGTAAGAAGAATATTTCGCGCGTTTTGTAGGGGAGGCAAATGCTAAATAAGTTTATAGACCATGATTAATGCCTTTATAGAAAACCTCGAACAAACATCGAAAGTAGATCAGACAATCATAACAAGCTATTGTGCTAAATATGTCTGATCCAATTTTGAAGATACGAAAAGCTTCGATTAACTTTGAACGGGTAGGCCTATATCTTCTTTGCAACCAATGGATGCAGACATTTTGGTAACCTCGAAGTGACGGTTTTTTATGGTGATGACGTAACTTTTCCGACCAATCATGAGCGACTGTTTACACACAACTGCAAACCTGTTTGGGGAAAGAAAATCGCTGCCCGGCCCCCACTGAGATACGTTCAAGAGAAATGTAAGTGTAATTCCTATTTGTGACATGCCTTGTTTTGTCCCGATATGCATTTATACATATGCGTTTGTTGCTCTGTCCTAACTGTTTGCTACCCCTACAATGACGCCACCCCTTCCCCACCCTCTTTGTATTTCTGGTGCCGCCACCGCTTACACAAACTTAGCTTATATGCAACCGTAGACTACCCAAGAAAAATTCGCAACTTTTAGTAAAAGATTAATACTGTTTAAGTTACTATCTCACCTGTGTTCCCTGTTGCAACACCACACAAACCAACCAATTGAATTATTATTAATGCCTGAGATAGAATCCTAAGAGCAAGAAAAGAACATTATCATGACAAATGCATAACTCGTTTAATTCTGTAAGGTATGTAGATATTCATAACAATTTAAAAACATAAAAATAAGAGACCGTACAAAATTCAGCAAACTTGGCTACAAATGGATGTATTCACAAACCACTGCATCAGCACCAATCTGTTTTAAGGCTACACCACAAGTATGCTGGTGGATCAGTTAAGTCGTTTGGTTCTTTCATGGATGACTTTTCATTAAATTACCGTTCCTGATTTCTGCAAGTATTTTCAAATAGTGTGAATTACCAGTTATAAGTATTTATTGCAATAATTTTTTACCAAAATATTATATTATACTTCAAGTTTACGTGTTCTTTTACACACTCTGATAATAACGTCTATTTTTAATGACGACACATTCCATCTGCTTTCGCTCATAATAAACTTTGGTCACAATTGAACAAAATATAATAAAATATTACAGACTGTTGCTACGAATCGAGCTTTATAACTTAATTTCCAGTACGATTGATGTAGAAGTAATTATTAGTAATTATACAAAGTGAGACCACTTATTACAATCTTCATAACAAAAGAAATGATCGTGTACCTATATGTCGTCAGTTGAGGTCTTGGTTTGTATTTCGCCGAGATAAGTCCTTGATTTGGTTGAACTAAACGGCGTGTTCCTGCCTGAAAAAGGAAAATATAGATTGGCGCTGTTATTGTTTTTATTTTGTATTTTGCCTAAGGTATTGATGAAAAAAACTATATACCCTGTCTGAATCTCGATGATATATATCTGAAAATCCATACGTGAATGTACTCTTCACTTGTAGATAATTCAACCGTAATTTGTAATGGATAAATACTTCATGCATACCCGATATGCAGATCATACATTACGAATTACTGCAACTATTTCTAACGGTGTATTACCCGTTGCAGAAACGCAAGGGAGTAGTTATGCATTGAGTTAAATTGGTATGGCTGAGGACGGGAATGTTACGGGGGGGGGGGGGTAGCAGGACCATGATGGAGGTCCAAAGTAGAAGCTGCAGTAGACTGCATGATTTTGAGATATTTATTATTATTTCTTGTAGAGATCATCCACTCCTCGGTTCGGTACGGTATTCCCAATACGTTACTAAACCCGAAATCATTTCGTTCCTTTTCTCAACATATTTTGCCGTCCAGAGTCATTTTTTAAAACTGATTCCCCTTTCAGTCATTAAACCATAACAAAAGAAGGAAATCCATTTCAACTGCTGGATACTGCAGCTGATAAATCACATTACAGTAAGTTTTTAATCAATTCAACTTCAAATCATGAAACATCGGTCAAAATATTCTCATATCGACTAAAAGATTTTATGGTTGCAAGGGCTACGTTGCTTGCTGGCAAGCACTAGAACAGATGGATAATAGCCGAAATTTGTTAACCTATCCGTATATTTATTCAAATTTATTGTGTCACTTCACTGTCAAAGTAATATCCTATACTGTTATCTCAGAAACTGTTCCCAAAAATATCGTAACATTGCGATATAAATGTTGTTCTCCAGTTCATTCCCTACCCCCTTCCCTTAATCCTCTCTTTGTCCCTCCACTGTTTATCTCCCACCTCTCCTCTTCCCATGTTGGTTTCTTTCTTCTCTCCATCCCTTGTCTACTAATCCCCTTACATCTATCTCTTTGTGTTCACCATGCTCATTAACCTGTCTGTATTCTGTGCATGTGTTTGTTCTTCTGTTACTGTTACTTGTCATTTAGCCTTTGAAGAAGATCCTGCTAGGATCGAAACGTCAGGCCAACTTCCTTTTACACATTCTCCTACACAGGCTCTCTAGTGGATAAGCAGTTTGCTAACAGTTTTATTTTATTTTGATTCATATTTTAAACAATATATATCTTTACTTTATTGTGCTAAACATACCCTGGCTTAACTGTATTTATAGATACTTAGTATAACGATTGAATTTATCAGATTTTTTTGCTGTATATGATTTTGGTCGTTCTGGTAATGACATCGAAAATATACAAAATACGTTGCATCAAGTGGATAGCCACACCATTTCTGCAAATAAGTTTGAAAGATTGGTCATACGTTTATTATGTCTACAAGAACAGAAGACTTTTCGGATTTTGTGAGTGTATACATAGAAGATTTTTTTCGTTGACATCCAGTTGACACAAAACTGTACTTTTGTCGAAAAATATGCAACACCAGTTTTGCTTCAAATACTTCATATGTTTAGTATTTGTCAAATATCATATATTCACGATGGCTCACCGATAAAAAATATTGTGTTTGATAGATACTGGTTCAAACTGCTTAAATCCGAATCATTTGTTGATAGTTCAATGCAACTTCACTCGTTTCTGTTCTCAGTGAAATGCATTAACAAATACTTTACTCGTATGTCACCGTGAGTTTTTACTCACATGGGGTCGAAATTTAGAATATTTACCACTATTGCAGCGGAATAGTGGATTTGAAAATACACTATTCCGTCTCATTTTCCACTATTCCTTAATTTCCTTTGAAACTATAAAAAGAAAAAAAATAACATAACAAAATTATATGTTGAGTCTTCTGTTGGGTTATTGATAATCATTAGTGTTTTGTGTACTGAGGCAAGAATGCAGGTAACCCAGGACGCAGGTTGTAAAACCCACTCACAAGGGCAATGTCAATGGCTAGTTTCGTACACTTCAGGGTATATGGGTCACACGGACACCCACGGCCCAGCGCGGGAAGATTGCTGTAAAAATTCAGCCTAGCGGGAAATGTTTTGAACAATATTGCCATTCCAATTTTTTTTTTTTAATTTATATTGTATGTTAGTTAGTAAACGTTTTCTTTCGTATGAATATGACTTCAATTCAGTGTTTCCTCGGAAATCCCCGCATCGTTTTCTTGCATTCGCGTTAAGTTTATACTCAAGGCACAACGTATTCACTTCACTGTATAGAGGGGAAAAAACGAAAATCGGTAGGGAAATTACCAATTGTGTACGAAAAGTAAGTTGGTACACCTTTCAAATTTTACGAAAAGATTGAACAAAACACATTCGAAAAATTCATGCGAATCTGGCATATCGTGCTAAATGCAACTAATGTCATGTTAACAAGGCTCTAGTACACCCATCTATGAATAAAACGGAAGACCACATCTGGTATTAAGCGGGAGAAAAAGTATTTCCTAGAATTTCCAAAAATACGCAAAAATAATATCCTACCATAGTTAAGTGTATAGCAAATAGCCTAACCACCTCGTCGGTTACGGATCACACGTAACTACAAAACACAACTCATTGTATTTTGCGAAGTTGACGTTTTCTACAAGAACATGGAAACAATATTAAGCATCAGTGAATCATGCCAACTTTGGCCTAAAACATGTCATTAGACATTTGTCTGTAAGATCTTGTCAACAGAAAACTGTAAGTAACATTATTGTGTCGAGGGGAGTGGATTTTACCAATCTTGTTGATCTTTCTTTCTTACAAAGCGCTCCTTACAAAATCAATGATAATGACGACCGTTTCATTCAAACTTTGATACGTCCAAGATTTTATCGCGACACACAAACTAGTAAAACTGTAACTAGCATTAATCTTGTTGTAATCAATTGCAAAGATGAATCTAAGGGCCCCGATCCTCAACCATTATCTGTTTGTTTGATTAATGTTCGATCAGTTAAAAACAAAGCTGTGTCAGTTGCCGACTATGTTTCCTCAGAGAAAATTGATGTCCTTGCAATTACTGAGACATGGCTAAGGGAACCAACAGACAACCATACATTACGCAATCTTGTTCCTAATGGTTATGATTTTAAACACATACCTCGTCAAGCCAACAGGCCTGGTGGAGGTGTTGGCATTCTATACAATTCCTGTGTAACTGTGGAAGTGATAAGCTCAAATCGAAATTGCGGCTTCACTCATTTTGAACATATGAACTGTAGGGTCAGTCACAAGAATTCTCAATTTATTATGTGCGTCGTTTACAGACCCCCACCCTCTACCAAAAATGGACTCAAAAATACAGTATTTTTTGATGAATGGTCGCAATTTTTGGAGAGTCTTGCCTCGTCCATTGATAAGGTTGTTATTGTTGGCGATGTTAATTTTCATCTCGATAAAGCAAATGATCTTAGTACCAAGCGGTTCTGCAATTTGCTTAATGCTTACAGTTTTGTGCAAAACGTTACTGGACCCACCCAACGTGCGGGCCACACACTAGACACTGTTATCACCAACGAGTCCGCATCGAGTGGTTTTCTTTCTGGATCTCCGATAATCACCGATCCTAATCTTGGTGATGCCAATGGAAACTTAACCTGCGACCACTATGCTGTGCATTTCAACCTTGATATGTGTAAACCAAAGCATCCACGTAAATGTATAACGTACCGAAGGTATCGCTCTATACAAATTTCAGACTTAGTGGATGACATAAGGAATAATGCCGAGCTGATGGTTACGAATCGTTCATTATGTGATTTGGTTGACATTTACAATAGCCAGTTGACACGCCTAATGGATATTCATGCACCAATAATCACGAAGTATATCACATTGCGCCCTAATGCACCTTGGTATTCTGATAGATTGAGAGATGCGAAACATAAGCGCCGTAAAGCTGAAAGAGTCTGGAGAAAATCAAAACTTACTGTTCATTTTCTGATTTACAAACAATCGTACCGCGATGTAAATAAATTACTTGTCAAAGAAAAACAAAACTATTACTCAACTAAGATTACTGAATGTGGTAACGACATGAAGCAACTCTTTCAATTGACTCGCCACATTATGGGAGAAAATAGTAGCTTAACCTTGCCCGATCACACCTCGGCCGAGAATCTCGCAAATCAATTCAATGAGTTTTTCATAGATAAAGTTGCTTCCATTCACCAACGTTTCGATAATAACGTCAGTTGGACGGACATAATGGAAGCCGATGTTACCTTTAATGGAGAATGCCTTTCACAATTTGAACCCACCAATGAGACTGAGATACGGGAATTAATTCTTCGTCTACCAAATAAATCGTGTTCCATGGATCCTTTGCCAACATGGATATTGAAGAGGTGTGTTGATGTTTTGCTCCCAATTATTACCGCCATTGTTAATAAATCCCTAGCCGAGTCTCTCGTTCCGCCATCATTCAAACAGTCGTGTGTAACTCCACTCCTGAAAAAAACTGGACTGAACAAAGACTCTCTTTTAAATTACCGACCTGTTTCGCAATTACCATTTGTGTCGAAACTAGTTGAAAGAGTCGTTGCAAACAGATTAAGTCACCACCTAGCTGTAAATGCACTGCACGATACTTACCAGTCTGCCTACAGGCAACACCACTCAACGGAGTCCGCTCTTTTGAAGGTGCACAACGAAATAGCAGTTTCACTTGATTCGAAGTTTAATGTGGCTCTTATCTTACTTGACTTGTCCGCTGCTTTCGATGTCATCGACCACCAAATTTTGTTTCAACGTCTGGAAAAAACTTTTGGGGTTACACTAAATGCATTAAGCTGGTTTAAATCTTATATGACAGGAAGAAAGCAATGGGTCAAAATTGGCCAGACTTCGTCGACAGCTGTACAACTTAGCAGTGGCGTCCCACAAGGCTCAGTACTTGGCCCCATCATTTATTGTATGTTCACCAAACCACTGTGTGAAATCATAAAGCGTCACCAAGTCAACTACCACTGCTACGCCAATGATACGCAACTCTATTTACAGTTCGATCCCAAAATGTCATGGACAGAAATACAAGAAAAGTTGCAGGAATGTGTAAACAAAGTTGGGATGTGGTTGAGGAGAAACAAACTTATGTTAAATGATGTTAAAACGGAACTTATTATTTTTTCACCTAAAACCCAATTGAAAGACGATGTAACTCCGCACATTACAGTTGGGACCAATACCATTTATCCTGCATCTATTGTTAAGAATTTAGGAGTTTACTTTGACTCTCATCTTACCATGGAGACCCAAGTTAATCACATTATCAAGTCTTGCTATTTCCATATTCGTAATATAGGTAGAATAAGAGATTTCATTACAACTGATGCATGTAAAATACTGGTTCAATCCCTCGTTACCTCTCGCTTCGATTATTGCAATTCTTTACTATTTGGTATTTCACAGTCTCTAACAAACCGCCTACAACGCACACAAAATTGTGCAGCTCGCCTTATATCTAGAACTCCTCGTCGCAACCATATATCTCCTGTACTGTATGAACTACATTGGTTACCTGTACGTTTTCGATCAAAATTTAAGATTCTTTTACTTACCTTTAAGGCTCTTAATCACTTGACCCCTAGTTACATCACCAATGAGACCATACCTTATATTCCGCCTAGATCCTTACGCTCAATGAATAAAAATTTACTTAGTGTGCCTTCTACCCGATCATCAACATATGAATTTAAACGTTTTGATTATACTGCTGCCACATTATGGAATAACTTACCCCAGGACATATGCAATATTAATATAGACTTAACGCAATTCAAGAAATTACTTAAAACACTGTTTTTCAGAGCTGCCAACACAGATTAATGTACTTATTTTATACTTGCTGTACATACTTAATTTAGGTGTTATTCTTGTATTTTAGTCATAATTTTTCTATTTATTTTTCTATTTATGTTTTAACATTTCTATTTTTCTATACAATCTTAACTTTTATATCCTTTTTAACTTTTTTTACTTTTGGCAAATTTTTTATCTTTTGCTGTAAAGCGCTTTAGAGCAATTTTTTAATTGAATAAGGCGCTATATAAATCTCGTGTAATAATAATAATAATAATTACAAGGGTTACTCTCATAAAGATGGCCATAGCCATGGGGCCTTGATATCGTGCTATGCTTGTATAGTATGGACTGTGCCTCGTGTATCATGGGGAATATATTGTTTTGTTCATGCGGAGGTGTCAGTTGGCTTGAGGTGTGTTTTACTTATCTAAATGTTACGGGGATATTTTACCTACTTTTCTTGAACGTCTAAGATAATATTTCGCATAACTTTACCGATCCTTTACTGACTGACCTAATTAATTCTAGAATGGAGCCAAAATAGTTAAACTCCATGTAACGTTTCTTGGAAACATGCCAAAAAATCTTAACAAACAGGTGTTAGACAGGGGATGAGCTCACAGTTGTTTGGCAAGGTACCTGGGAAAATTCGCAGCACATGTATAGCCTAACGTAGTATTTAAGTAGGGTTAAACACCGCAGTTGTAAACTTATGTACGCATATTGTTAGGCAGTCTAGAAACGGGGCTTTACCGAACGTTGTTTGTTTCATAATATCGGAAGTTTTGTAAGTTAAACTTTTTAAGATTGTAAGACATTTTAAATCTCTTTTCATAACATAATATTGCTACGTACAGTCTCCAACTTGTCATTTTAAAATTTTCATCAGTTTCGTGACAATTTAAATTCCAAAATTTGTTATTATTTTGCATCTTCAACTGCTAATTTTTTATCACCAGACACGCAAAATTACAAATATTTTCCGGGGGCCTTCGCCCCTGGACACCCACAAGCATAGGCGTAGGAGCCTAATTTGATTTGGGGGAAACGACTTGCCCGAAAAATATAACCAAAATCGGGAAATCGGCAGTTGTTTTTAGTGTGTTCGCGGGAAATTGAACAAGGATTTCCAACACTGTACTACCTGTTACACACGAGGTGATAATGTTCCCTATACATACGCGATGGTATACGGAACGTGTTAAGGGCAATAAATCGGAGGAAAATGTAAGGCTTGCTATACTGGTGCAAGTGCCGTTGGCTACGGAACATGTATGTACTGTACGTAACTGCAACTCACGTGTAAACTGACTACTGTTAGGCAAGTAAATTTAGTGGATTTGTCAAAGTTTAGCTATCACTTTTAGCACTATCCATACGGAATAGTGAACCCAAGCAACTTGGTATTCCGTTCATGATTTCACTATCTCGGGATAGTGGAATAGCGTAAATTTCGACCTTACTGTCATCGGGTGACGCTTTATTCCTGCTTCTTATCTCTTCATACAAAACTACATTAATCACTTAGGCTATTACACAAAACAAAATCATAGTAGATGACTACACAAAGAAAATCGCCCGCAGTGATAAAGCAGAAAATATGGAGTGTAATGCATTGGATACTAAGTGTATATAGGTTTAGTTTATGCTCGGCGATCTACACTGAGCGGGTCGAGACAATCAACTCATTCACAGTATCATGGATTTTGTTATGTTTGGAATCACATGAAATAGTTTGTAACAACTAAGGGAGTGATTGTAATATAAGTATAAGTCAATTTAATGGTAAACCTAGATATTCCTATAATGTAAGATATTTAAATCTGTTAGTTTTAAAGCCATAGTTCTAGCCGAGTTCTAGAACTGAAAACCTTCACCACACAGTCCAAGCTTTACAGTAGTCTATGACTAAATATAGCTAATTCTTGCTGTGCTCTACTCAACGTACAAGTCGACTCAAGGTAATACTTTTAGACAGCAAACTCACCAATTTAGACGTTTACATGTTAAATACATGTGAAGGCTGCATCAGTAAAAAAAAAATTGAAAGTATCACTACTGCAGCTATCAGTGTTTTAACTGACTATCATAGCAAAACACTAATTGAAAGGTATATATCAATTAAGTCAGACGGACGGAGGGAGGAAATATAACAAAGTAAGCCATATAGTTTTCGGTATTACCGATATAATTAAATATCACCCTACCCCCCACCCCCTCCAACACCCTCTTGGCAATACTGGGAATACTGACAACAACATGTTTTCAAACACTTCCAACATTGGCTCCGAAGAGTCTACTTATTATTTCCAAAATCTGCATAAACCGAAGTTATAAAATATGCAGAAATTGATTTAAAACATTGGATTATATTGTTTTAAATCGTATCAAGTGATTGCTAAAAAATTAAAACCATCACAATTCAGTGATGAAACGCATTGTCAATGTTTTAGTCATTAAGAAGGCAGAAAAACACGGCAATAATTTTGGATTGTATATTTATGGTTGCATCCTTCATCTAGACCGGCTAAATTGTGTAGGACAGATACAACTTGAAGAGTATTGATGTACTTAATAGAAGGCAAGAACAGTTTGATACCAAGCGATTAAGTCGCTCAACTATCATGTCACAAGTTGAAAAACATGTTACAACGCACAGTCAAGACTGCTGTGTACATGGGGGCGATCATGGGGGGGGGGGCAGGGGGGACATGTCCTCCCAATATTTTAGGTGGGGGATATAGTATCCAATATCCCCCCATTTAGGTGGCATAGCCTTTTTTGTGGCTCATAAATAGAAAATAATGCGTGAGATTATTTATCCAAATCATATTTGGCGGCGGCTAAAACTTCATCCAACACATGTTGCATGAGGTAAATGACACTTCGTGGTCGTTTTTGACCGTATAGAAAGTTGTCACTCATGATTATTATCATAATTTCTGTACATCTCTTGTGTATGAGTGTAAGCTCGTACAATCATATATATGATCCACATCAAACTGGGTTTCCATTTGGCCTGTTTCCTACAAGATGTCTAACCGCAGGCGCGTAGCCAAGGGGGGGGGGGGGATCCAAGGAGGGGAAGGGGGCTACACCCACCTCCTTGAGCATATTTGTTTTTAATTTTCTCTTACGATTCGCGCCAACTATATATGATGGCGCTACGCTTAGATAGTTTGCCTACAAGATTCGCCTCTCCCTTGGCAAATTCCTCGCTACGCGTCTGTCTAACCGTGTCACAATTTGTTACTTAATATCACCCAAAACGTCCCCGAAAAGTATTTTTTACTTTTATCGAAATGAATTAGCTACACCGACCGCATCCTTAATGAATTTTGGTTTGCCGATAAAAAAAAGGAAAATAGGGTTGGATTTACGTTACTGCTGTGTTCGGTGCTGACTACACGACATAGGGATGTAGCAACCACACACACACACACACATACACACACACATCACAAACATGTCAATCAAATTGGGCCACCGGAATATTACGTCATTTAAATATTTTGAATAACCTCATTCGTTTATCTTCTTTCAGAAATATATACAATATTATAAAACTTAGGAATGGGGTGGTGCCGGAGATAAACGTCTCGTAGCCGAACTTTGAAATCTCTGCAGTTTATCGCCGCATTCGTCGTCGCCTTTATTAAGGGTAATTATTCTCGTCGTAGAATGTCCTCCCTTGATCTCTCAAGAATAAAGTAAATAAAACGATTATGCCGAAGAATTGGAACTTTGCTAACGGAACAAATTTTAAAACCTGATTCTACGTTTCATTATATAAAATGTAACTATCCGTTATAGGCCTATCTATATCGGATAGCCTTAACCATGTCTACAATCAAATTATTATAAGGCTCTGTGTTGTTATTCCCTTCGCACAGAATAAGAAAATTTCCAATTAATATATATAAGGCTTAAGCAATGACACGAGGACATCAAACATGTAAAAGACCGTTATCCCCATGTTAGATGCTTCGACCTGGCGCCGTTTGAGAATGCACGAATACCATTATTTTGTTCCGTTCTTGCCTATGTGCAATGTGCGGGAGACACGGTGTATATCGATTTTAGTGTTTCTATATACTTTCGAAACATAGGGGTTTTCCAATCAAAACCAAGACTCAGGCCTTCTTTTTGGTTAGTTCGCGCTGATAATAGAATGATTCAATATTACGAAATATAGGGGTTTTCCACTTGTCATACATTCTACGAAAGTTTATTTACAGAACACGACACCGGATAAATTGTTCAGTGTAGCAGTATCAGTATAAAGAACAATTGCTGGTACAAAGCCATACAGAGCCCAAAGATTTTTTCAATCAGGTGGATTATAACACTAATATGATATTGGAAAACATAGGTACATTTCTGGAGAAAAATATAGTAACTTTGGGTAATTTAACTTAGAGAATGAATGTTACTTCTGGCCAGTGGCGAGCGCAAGGGGTGGGTTGGGTTGGGGTGGGGAGAAGCCTGGGTGGGGTGGGGAGGGAGACCATCCCACCCCATCGTCATTCGGGGGAAAATTCGCCGGAGCAAATTAGACTACTGCTATACGGGGGTGAAAATACTCCTTTTCGTACGCACACACACGCACATACACTTTGCAGTGGTATTTATTAGCTCAACCCAGAGCCGTATATTTATCTAATAAAAAAAATGGCCTTAATTCTAGTTCTCAACACAATGCATACGTACCGTTGCGAGGAAGAACAGTTCTGACAATTTTACTTACATGTAGTAGTAGTATTCCAAGACCCCTTGCTTCAAGATAACAAACCACTGCATAGCCTATGAGTCGTAACTTTTATAAAAGTAGGTGCTTACAATACAAGTTCAGTACCAAATTACATCAGCATAATCCACTTACCATCAGATTCACTTATAAAGCTATAAAGTTTACAAACATTGCATTCGAACAGTACTGTCTATTTCTAGAATTAATCTACCGAGTGGGTAAATCTATACTAGGCTATATGAACTTGTAAACCTGGTCAGAACTAAATTTGATGTTTTTATTAACAAGTGATAAACTTTCCCAAACTATGAAACAGTTTTTTGTAACATAAATGACATGCATATATGTTGGCTGGTGTATTGGTTTTGTGGTATATACACTGTACAGGGCACACTACAGTCATTTTATGACAGATCGGACCACCGACAGACCTTTGACCTTCTAGTTCTCAACACCTGAGTGCACACACCGTTGCGAGTAGGAACAGTTCTGACAATTTAAGGTGAGACATAATGAGGTCAACACAACAATTGGTATAGTGCTCAGCCCCATTTTCAAGTTTGGGATTACTGCATGTCATTTTTTTATTTACACTTTTCTTATTCTGTTAGATAAAGTCCAGGTAAGTACTGCCAATGAACCCTAGGAAGAAGAGAAGAAGAACTGCCAATGAACCCTAAGAAGAAGAAGAAGAAGAAGAAGAAGAAGAAGAAGAAGAAGAAGAAGAAGAAGAAGAAGAAGAAGAAGAAGAAGAAGAAGAAGAAGAAGAAGAAGAAGAAGAGAAGAAGAAGAAGAAGAAGAAGAAGAAGAAGAAGAAGAAGAAGAAGAAGAAGAAGAAGAAGAAGAAGAAGAAGAAGAAGAAGAAGAGAAGAAGAAGAAGAAGAAGAAGAAGAAGAAGAAGAAGAAGAAGAAGAAGAAGAAGAAGAAGAAGAAGAAGAAGAAGAAGAAGAAGAAGAAGAAGAAGAAGAAGAAGAAGAAGAAGAAGAAGAAGAAGAAGAAGAAGAAGAAGAAGAAGAAGAAGAAGAAGAAGAAGAAGAAGAAGAAGAAGAAGAAGAAGAAGAAGAAGAAGAAGAAGAAGAAGAAGAAGAAGAAAGAAGAGAGAAGAAGAAGAAGAAGAAGAAGAAGAAGAAGAAGAAGAAGAAGAAGAAGAAGAAGAAGAAGAAGAAGAAGAAGAAGGAAGAAGAAGAAGAAGAAGAAGAAGAAGAAGAAGAAGAAGAAGAAGAAGAAGAAGAAGAAGAAGAAGAAGAAGAAGAAGAAGAAGAAGAAGAAGAAGAAGAAGAAGAAGAAGAAGAAGAAGAAGAAGAAGAAGAAGAAGAAGAAGAAGAAGAAGAAGAAGAAGAAGAAGAAGAAGAAGAGAAGAAGAAGAAGAAGAAGAAGAAGAAGAAGAAGAAGAAGAGAAGAAGAAGAAGAAGAAGAAGAAGAAGAAGAAGAAGAAGAAGAAGAGAAGAAGGAAGAAGAAGAAGAAGAAGAAGAAGAAGAAGAAAGAAGAAGAAGAAGAAGAAGAAGAAGAAGAAGAAGAAGAAGAAGAAGAAGAAGAAGAAGAAGAAGAAGAAGAAGAAGAAGAAGAAGAAGAAGAAGAAGAAGAAGAAGAAGAAGAAGAAGAAGAAGAAGAAGAAGAAGAAGAAGAAGAAGAAGAAGAAGAAGAAGAAGAAGAAGAAGAAGAAGAAGAAGAAGAAGAAGAAGAAGAAGAAGAAGAAGAAGAAGAAGAGAAGAAGAAGAAGAAGAGGTGATTTGTTGATTTCTTTGTCTTTATGATTGTTGACTATGTCAGAATTAAATCTGGTTTACAAACCTGTAATTCTTCATCAGTGACAACTCGCCTGTCTTGGTCAGGTATGCAATCAGGGATGTTCATATCTGCCGCCATTTGTCTTCGCCACATACCACATGCGACGCATATATATATATATATATATATATATATATATATACAGGACTATATATGTAAAGGACTATACGCAAAAAATCTGAAGAATGTCGCTGTCAACGAACAGGAAAT
Source organism: Apostichopus japonicus (assembly GCF_037975245.1). Lineage (NCBI taxonomy): Eukaryota > Metazoa > Echinodermata > Holothuroidea > Aspidochirotida > Stichopodidae > Apostichopus > Apostichopus japonicus. The sequence goes on along the minus strand of NC_092566.1, from coordinate 9,878,409 downwards.
AATAAAAACAAGACTATGGTTAAAACTTGCCTACTAAGTTGATCAAACAGGCTTTCTTGTTACAGTTTCGTTCCTACAGGACCAGTCTTTATTAAGAATGAGGTTGGCGTTGTCTGAATTCTAGATTGCACTGCCTAGAATGAACACTGCAATAATCGTGTATGATGTACCATCATGTACGTATCAAATATACACACACGTTTCAGTTTCATATCGTATCATTGACTCGCAAAACCGATAAATCTAAAACCGTGTAGTATGAAGCTACGAAACGATGTATATGCACAATGGACTATATGTAAAAAGCCGGTGAATGATACTGTTATCGAACATAAAAATGATAAAACAAGACTACGGTGAAAACTTACCTATACTTGTAGTTGATCGAATAGGCGTTCTTGTTACAGATTCGTTTCTACAGGACTATAGTTTTTCTTGAGAATTTTGTGGTAGGCGTTTTCCGAATTGTAATCCATGCACTTCCTAGAATGAACGTCGCTGAAAACTAGTATGATGTACGTAGATATGCACACTATTTTTGTGTGCTATGTCCTATTGACTCGCAATGTACGGTCAAAGTTCAAGTGTAGCTAAACGATATAATATTAGAAAATTCATGAATGACGTCATCGCCGAAACTAATGTAAACATATTCCCCTGCGTTGAACTTTGGCGCAGTTTTATCCATCATTGTGCAGATGACATGCTATAAAAGACGAGAATTGTTACTATTGACACTGACACAGGCGCGGCGGAACGGAAAAATTATTGGGGGGGGGGGGGGCTAATGTGTGGAGACTATCTAAGCGGAGCGCCACCATCGGTTGGCGCGGAGCGTACAAGAAAATTTTGGGTTTTTTCAAACCCCCAGACGGCCGGAAACGGCACTTCCCGAGTGTTTTATGCTGCGAATACCTAGCCCTAAAATATGGGTCTCAAGCCTGCAATTTCTCAGATTGCACGTAAAAGTCTGTAAAAACATTGTAATTTGTATATTCGATGGTGTTTTAAGAGAGTAGCTATTACTCGTAGTGTACTCGCAAAGACATTTTTGAGTGTAGTAAGGGCAGTGGCGGAGCTAGGGGTATTGGTCGGGGGGGGGGGGGCAAGAATGGTCTGTAGTGGCGCTTTCGACACTATCTAAGAGGAGCGCCACCAAAGGTTGGCGCGGAGCGTACAGACATTTTTTGAGTAAAGTTACTCCCTAGATTGCAGGAAATGACCCTTTCCGGGCCTTGCTAATTTGCAGATAAACGGAGAATAAATAGGTGTCGTCGCCATTTTGTCGGAAAATTATACACCAACAGAATATGACAAATGTCAATAGGTATATGAGAGCGCAATAAAATAGTCAATAATCGCGAATAAGTTAAAAGTAGTGAAAAGCTGAAAAGGGCGCCAGCAGTCCATTTGAGTCCGTCAGGAGGGGGGGGTGGATCCGCCCCCTGACTGTATATATGGACGCTCCGCCACTAAGTAAGGGGATGTTGGAGAACTGGCTGAAGTGAGGCAAGTCATTGGCCTAAGACGAAGTTGTGTTACGCTTACCGGTACTCACACTCACTGCTTCCACTTTTCACGGGGGCGTGAAGACGCGGTTGGGGTGACAATGTGGTCTATAGCCAGGGGACGGGCCGAGGGACCAGGGTCCCCCAGCAATTACTAAAATTATTACACCTATATAGCATACGTGTGCATCGGACAGATCGACAAGTATGCATTGAAAAATGGGCAGATGCACGTTTCGGAGCCTTGGTAAATATTGGGGGGGCTTATCATGCATTTGCCCCCTCAACTTTTTCATTGGGGGGGGCTGAGCCCCCCCCCCCAAGCCCCCCCGGTTCCGCCGCCACTGCACTGACACAGACCTATCATAAACAAAAGTCTACTTGGATTATTTGTCCAATGATTTTGCATGAATCAGTTTATGGTTCTGCTTGTTATGTACAGTGAAGGCTACTGCTGAGACGTCACAACACCGTATAAGTGCCTATACACGGAAGCATTTTGCACTTTTATCGGCGTTTTCAATATGCCAAGTTATTGAAATGCGGCTTTTAACTGGACAAATATACAACTCTAGGATGTAACCGAAGTTTCCATCGATCAATAGTAGATTACCGCCAGGCAGTGGGTCTGTACTTTGGCATTTCACTGGTAGTGACACAGGGGGCGATAGCATGTGGTTTGCCTAGCCTAGCTACAAGTTAACTACTACTGTAAAGTTATCATTTTATTAATGCTACAGTAGTAACTAGGCCTAGGCTATATCCAATTGCTAGGATAGTGTGACCAAGCAGGGGGTGGGGGAATGATTACACAACAAGCTTTCTTCTTCGTCTCTATCATTTAATACTATCCTGGTGTTAACCGAACTGAAACCCCTCTCCAAAGCACATCCAATTCTCTCTCTACAAGGTCATCACTGCACTGGTATACTCTTTATTTGTCATAAAACAATACTACTGCCAGTTACCATTGGCAAATGCCATAAATCTTGAGGATTGACTGGATTTCATATGTTGGTTTTAGTTTCTTTTGTTCAGTTAGAATGAGATAATCAATAGGCTAAAAAGAGGGCTCACTTCATAAATTGCAAATAGAAGGGAGGTGGTTAAGAAATATGCTTTATGCCGGTACCTTAAAGGAATTGTCTGGTGGAAGATTTTGATACATTGTCCTTGTAGTTATTATTTTTCTCTTTCTAACCATGTAAAAATTGTCCCCATTCGACGTTTTCTTCTTGCTCACCAAAAGTACCGTTTGTTCGAACGCTTCAATATGGTGATTGACGTAGTGCTTGCAGATAGGCAAAACAGGCGACTTGAAGTTAGCACTCCCAATTCCGCAGCAAATTAACTCACGTGTAAGCACATTGAATTGCCTCATATATATAACGTACATACTCGCGAACGTATATACTACGATGCTCAGTTGGTGTACTTGTATAGCGTTACACATAGTACACTCACACTCAAACCACAGTTCATTAACTGTTCTTAGAAATCGCTGAAATAAAATTCACGGATCAAATTAACAGTAAAAGGAAACTTGTAAAGTATTCGTTAAACCGAAAGATGAAACTTGGCGGGATCGATGCCATCGCAGAACTGTCCGATTGTAAACGTTATAGTAGCCTATACACGCGAACATTCTTCGCGCTGGAGCTGGATACCGCGATGTATAAACAACGAAGAGCCTGCTGTTAAAACTTATCTTGTGTTACACAAAGAACACGAAACCACCGATCTACTACATATATTGCGGCTTAAGGAGTTTTTTAAATCATATCTAATTTATAAGAAATTTCACCAGAAATTATTAAAGAAATTGATCGAATCGTTGTCAGAGCAGAATATAGCACTGAGAAGCTTAGGCTTCGCAGAACTGTCCGATTGTCAACGTTTGAGTACAGCCTACATGCGAACATTTTTCGCGTTGGAGCTGGATAGCGCGATGTATAGCCTGAACAACTCAGAGTCTGCTGTTAAAATTTACCTTGTGTTACACAAAGACCACGGAACCACCGCTCAAGTACATGGCGGCTTAAGGAGTTTTTGAAAACATGTCTAATTTTTAAGAAATTTCACCGGAAATTAAGGAAGAAATTTATCTGTATACAAACGCTGTTTTTGTTGTGATTACCGTATAGGTACTGTGCGGAGGGTGGGTTATGACGCAATCTGCTATGGCAGAGCTGACGTCACGTATTGTACTGTTCAAATCATATTTGAAATGTCTATCCTTAACGATTAAAAAATCGTTTCTCTGTCAAACGCAACATTAGCTTTCTCATACTTTGACAACATGTTTGGAAAATTATTTACTATTTTTTAAGGTAACTTCTTTGGGCCACCAGACAACCCTTTTAAGTACCTATGTCACAATAGGAAAGTAGAATTCACTCAAGTAATGGTGATAACAAACTTTGTTGGGACTGAGATGACATCTGTTTTTGCTGTTTGTCAAGTATGCCTCTAGCCTACTATAGGCCTAACTGCTAAGTAAGAAATTGAAGAAGCCTAAGATGCAGCACTCATGAGTTCTTGTTGTACCTTCCAAGCAAATGAGATGAAGATTAAATGTGTTTGGTAAATGTATGCACCTTTTTTTGTCGAGGGGGGGGGGGGGGGGGGGAGGGGAGCGGTTGGAGGTTATCTATTTCTTCTTCCATCTGAATTTTGTTTTGCAAGAATGTGTATACCAGTTTCCAACTTCGACGATCTGATACGTCCATTGAAAAATAAAGTCAGCAAGTTCAGAGAAATATATTTTGGGAAGTTCTATCCAAAATTGTGTTGCGTTTTGACCTATTTTCCAAGCACCTGCATCATCAACTTATACACAGCAAGAATTACATCTTGACTGTTTCATTACTGTGCGGTACCTTAATTCAGTCAAATAATGCAGCAGAAGATCTTTCACTGTGCATGGCAGCTAAGTAGACTTATTGCCATAAACTATTCTCCACCCCACCCTCCCCCACCCCCTGTAATATCCCTCGGTGTTAGTTAAGGGCATGTATATAGAGTGAACAAAGAGGCAGATAGCAAACAAGAGACAAGTGTGTTATGATGCTCTACGTATACTATATTCTCCTCTTCAAATCTGTCCATGGTCGTCCAATACGGTATATAAAGTTAATAACAAAAGGTGGCGGGTATTACTACTTCATCTTTACTACATTACACACCCCCCCCCCCAAAAAAAAAGAAAAAAAAAGAAACAAGTTTTACCTCAGCATGACTTTGCCGGGTTGGTACTGTGTACTGGTGTCATCACAGCGTGGATGATTTTCACAATACCAAGTTCAGATGCTGTGGAGTGGCTTAACATGGACGTATATGATGCGTATCAGCGGGAACGTGGAAAACTGCAAGTGGAGTTTTGCTTTGGATTCCGCAACACACTCAAATGCTCCAGTGATAGGTATTGCCGTTTTCGATCCGTATGCAAATACATTACTGTGAGACTTCAACCCCTAACAGACCAGTCAAAATTCACGAGTAGAGGGAAGTGTGATGAAGAGTTTTGGTCAGGGAATTTTTGAAAATTCAGACACAGTTAATTTATTGGTGTACAAATATTAAAACCTCTTATAACGGCTACTATAAAACTTTCATATCATAAAAAAAAAATACAAAAAAATATGCTCTAGGGGGCGGTCTCCCCTCGGTTTTTTCGATACATTTTGACCCACTGGCACTCATTTCACAAATTTATTAGCCCACCCCCCACCCAACCAAATATTTTTGTGAAAATTCGGGCAATATGCTGATAACTTTTTGGGCACCTACTGAAAGAAAGATTATTTGCAATGTGTTTTTTCAGTGGTTAAATTCAGTGGCGGAGCGTCCTTACAGTCAGAAGGGGGTTGGGGCGGATGCCCCCTGACGGACTCAAATGAACTAATGGCGCCCTTTTCAGCTCTTTACTACTTTTTACTTATTCGCGACTATTGACTTCTTCATTGCCGCTCTCATCTACCTATTGACATTTGTCACATTCTGTTGGTGTAATTTTCTGACAAAATGGCGATGACACCTATTTATTCTTCGTTTATCTGCAAATTAGCAAGGCCCGGAAAGGATCATTTCTGGCGATCTAGGGAGTATCTTTACTCAACAATTTCTGTACGGTCCACGCCAACCTATGGTGGCGCTCCGCTTAGATAGTGTCGAAAGCGCCCCTACAGACCATTCTTGCCCCCCCCCCCCCCCGACCAATACCCCTAGCTCCGCCACTGGTTAAACTTATATAAATATTACCATTAATATTGTAACGACTTCCCAATAATTCTAACCAAATGGAAGGGTAATAAGACGGAAAATTATTGTATGTTATTTGCATGCGATGTAAAAAACCGATGCATGTCTATATAATATGCACATTAACACGTGGAACGTGGGCGTAGCGCGCGAAAATTTGGTTATATTTTTTCGGGCAAGTCGTTACAACCCCCCCCCCCCTCCCCAAATCAAATTGGGGCTCCTATGCCTATGACGGTAGTTCTATTAGGCATTTTTTTTGAAGTATTCAAAATCCTACGAAGTTTTGTACGGTGGAGTATAAGAATCGCGAGATACAATTTTTCAAAGTGGCAAGGAAAACGTGGTAAATATGACAGATTAAAGGTCAATTTTGACCGAAATTTTTCAATTTTTAGGTCATGCACAATCACAGGAATAAATGAATAGGCCTAGATAAACTAGAGTGCGACAGTCGAAATTCCGACTGTCGAATTCCAATTTTCCAACTATCGTCAGTTTTACCAAGTTTGGGGTGAGACACCCCACACCCCCTCTAGAGACGTCCCTGCGTGTACCCAGTGTTGGAGTAGACTCCGGTATCACTCAACAACAAGGTAAAATGGGATGCGCTGCCACGGATTATGCTCCCTATTTCATTTCCCCAATATTAGGGAACGGGCATCGTCTTTGAAACACCATCTACAACTAAACAACAACTATGTACAAGCTTTGGCTCTGGCTATGAAGTGCTATCTATTATGATATCGACGGAGCGCACTAGTTTCTACTGGAATCGCCTGAAGATGCGGCGGTCTGTAATCCAAGGAACCAACGAACTTCTCTGCTAACTCATCAGGGCTTCAACTGGGCTAGACGTTCGCGGTGAATATGGCACACCATCACATGGTTCAGTCTCTGTTGAGTCATGGTGCTCCGTAGCCGTGTCTTCAAACGTCTCAAAGCACTAAAAGATCTCTCGGCTTCCGTCGAACTGGCGGAGGAGATGAGGAGCAACCGCAAGAGAGCTTCAACTTCACCAAACATAGCCCGTACCGCTGGATTCATCGACTTGAATATTTATCTATACCCTTCAACTGACGACGACTGGAAACTGGTCCTCGAAAGAAAGACAGACTAAGCTTAAGATTGTGGGAGAGCTCAGGGTACCAACTCACGAGATCTGGGTGGAATTCTCCATTCAGCAACATTGAGTGATATTCGATGATATGAATCCTGAGATGTGTAAGCCCTAACCAAATAGACACTACCCCTTTTCCAAATGTGTGGGGGGGGGACATTTGATATTTTTTCCCTATAGAAGTGCAGTAGTTTTATGCTATTTTACTGTAACAAACCAGTGTATTTCAAACTTTTCCAGATACACCAGTCTTGTGCTAACTGGAGTAAAGTATTTGCAAATATTGTAACCGAAGTCGCGACTCGACGTTTTTTTACAGCTCAAGAAACTAATAGAGAATATAAGTCCGATACACACTGGCTCGTGTCACAAAAATAAAAACGCAAATACAAAGTGAAATTTTTTTCTGAAGTGATTACAACATTGGGTATCAAACGTATGGTCAAGTCCGTCATTTGTGAACAATTGTTATTTCATTCAATTTAGGTATATTATATATAGACACAGTCTGTTTAATTTCTTTTTATATATATGCATTTTAGTTCTATATCAGGAGGGAAAGACAAAGCATTTTTGTCATATATCATACATAGATAAATATGTATATTTATACTTATATTTGGGCTCCTGGCCACGGGCCCTTTAGGCGATCACAGAGCACTTGCCTTAGCTGCACCCCCATCCTCGTAACCGGTGCACCGAATTAAAAATAACGAAACTTGAACGGTAAAAGGGAAGTAAAAGACGTTGCCATAAGGGGCGGCTCCACCCTCTTCAGAAAGGATTGGCAAAAAGGGAATAAGAAATGAATAATAATTAACAGTTTTTCCACTGAACTACTGTACTCCAGAATTGAATATCCTGCTTCTTGTTCCGAAAGGCTCCCAACGAAATGCCAAAAAGTCGGCAACGGGGATGAGGGTGGGGGTACCCATCCCCACCATGGGGCTACCCCTGCACCTCATCACGACTGACTCGAATGACAACTCTCAACTTGATACTAGTCAACCAAAAATTGTCCTTCGAAAGTTGAACTGAAATTGGATGGAATTAAAGAAAAAAAAATACTATCTGTCTGCATGGATCATACTCTATACTATTGTGTGACCATATAGGCGTACGGGCTCTACTCAACCAGAAGGAACACTGGGGGAAGCTATTTTTCTTGCCAGAGAAATTTAAAAAGTTGCCCGAACGTTCCTAGCACGATTAATTCATTTCAAACTTCGACGTCAACGAAGGACAAAGAGAACCATATATAGGCCTATGTCTGACTATAAGATCATTGAACCATCACGAACAACTATTTTTTTTAGCTTTTGGGAAAACTCCGAATAATCTTCCATATGCCTATTCCTGAAACTGGGAAGTACAGTGTGTGTGTGGGGGGGGGGGGGGTGTGGGGGATCCGTCTTGATCCGCAAGTATAGTGAACGTTCACCACAACATGTGTGTTTAGCTTGGGACTATAGACTTGTTAACCTTGTGAACATATATTTTTGGGGGGATGGGAGGGGGGAGGGGAGTCGGCAAATTAAAAAATACAGGGTAAACAGAGGGAAGGAAATACACCAGTGCATGAGAGGAGGTGAGAGACAGGACTGATTGATCGTGTCGATAGTTTTTTCATATATACATGTGATACACGAAGATAGACGTAAAATGTAGCATCGTTTCAACACTACAAAGGGGACCCTCCTCCACCCGCACCCCCCCCCCCAACACACACCCTCCCCCACGTTCGTATATATCCTACATGTGGAAATGATCATGTATGTATTTTAGATTTCAGATATCCCATCGCACCACAACTTTACAGTAACAGCGTTACAATATTTTAGTTCTTTGTAATATTTTACATTATTAACTTGTATTTGTATTTCGTTTAATTGCAATATATTATTTGCATTTTTTTGTGCTTATTTTTTTTAAAGGTCTGATGTGTACGCTTTTTACCTTTTTAAGATTAATTTCGTTTAATTGCAATATATTATTTGCATTTTTTTGTGCTTATTTTTTTTAAAGGTCTGATGTGTACGCTTTTTACCTTTTTAAGATTAAACTCTTCGTGTGTTTATTTGTTTTGTGTTTATTTACATCACGTTTGGTCAGTTGAAAGTTTCTGTAATTCTTTGTCTTCTTAATTTACCTCTTTTCGTTTTAAACTTGGTTTCTTTTTTTTTCTTTTTTTTTCATGAAAGTTTGTTTTAAACCTTTCTTTTGTGTTGTTTTTTACGTATAATTATTATTTTTGGCTGTTGTCTTTTTTTTGTGGCGGCGATGGCCTCACATATACCCAGGCCTGACTCATATTTTACAAAGGCTATACAAAGTGCTATTTGTCGTAATTGTTAACCAGAACGGCAATTTAACGTAACCTAACAATATTTTCAGCGGATCGCTAAATTTAGATTCGTATGGATAAGAAACTTACATACTTGTATTATGTATACTGAAAATGAACATTCCGTGCACTTTCTGTGGTCGTTTTAGACCACATAAAGGGGCCACCATGCGATCCGTGAGAAGATGTCCAAACCCTATATACATGATACGACCATGAGAACCTTATGACAAACAACCTTCCCCCTCTCAACCCCCACCAAATAAAAACACACATAAGAATGTATACATTGTGATGGTTTTATAGACACACGGAGGCTTATAGCTCTTGCTTGTAGTCGGATATTTCAAACATATTTTAAACATAATATAACACAATACATAACACATAATATTACCATTTCACGGGAGTATATAAATCTGTATATGGTAGCGTTTACCTCTTGATAACTTCTGCTAGGACTTTCTAACCAAGTTACAAAAGAACAGAAAGTGTAGAGAAGTACAGTAGGTTATGCTCCTACCCCCCCCCCCCCCCCCAAACACACATACACACACAAACATGTCAATCAAATTGGGCCACCGGAATATTACGTCATTTAAATATTTTGAATAACCCCATTCGTTTATCTTCTTTCAGAAGTATATACAATAATATAAAACTTAGGAATGGGGTGGTGCCGGAGATAAACGTCTCGTAGCCGAACTTTGAAATCTCTGCAGTTTATCGCCGCATTCGTCGTCGCCTTTACTAAGGGTAATTATTCTCGTCGTAGAATGTCCTCCCTTAATTGATCTCTCAAGAATACAGTAAATAAAACGATTATGCCGAAGAATTGGAACTTTGCTAATGGAACAAATTTCAAAACCTGATTCTACGTTTAATTATATAAAATGTAACTATCCGTTATATCTATCGATCCTGATAGCCTTAACCATGTCTACAATCAAACAATTATAAGGCTCTGTTTGGTTCATATGATTTATTCCGTTCGCACAGAATAAGCACATTTCCAATTAATATATGGCTTAAGCCAGGGACGTCGCTAGAGGGGGGGGGGGTGTGGGGGGTGTCTCACCCCCCAATCTTGGTAAAAATGACGATAGTTGGAAAATTTGAGTGCGACAGTCGGAATTTCCGACTGTCGCCAGCTTCAATTCGTAATTCGGAAGAAAGGGAAAACAAATAAGGAAACTGACTCTACTACATCAATACATATATATGTAGCCTACATAAAATAATAACAATTACCGTATGCATGGTGTTTAGTGTAGCTTTAAACATCTTTTTAAAAAGAAATACGGATAGGGCGGAACGAACTTTCGAAACACCCTATATAAGGCTTAAGCAATGACACGCGGACGTCAAACTTGTAAAATACAGTTTTCCTCATGTTAGATGCTTTGATCTGGAGCTGAATATGCACGAATACCAATATTTTGTTTCGTTCTTACCTATATGTGCAATGTGCGGGAGACATGTTGTATATCGATTATCGTGTTTCTATATACTTACGAAACATAGGGGTTTTCCAATCAAAACCACGACTCAGGCAATCTTTAAAAAGGCCTTCTTTTTGGTTAGTTCGCGCTGATAATAGAATGATTCAATATTACGAAATATAGGGGTTTTCCACTTGTCGTACATTATACGAAAGTTTATTTACAGAACACGACACCGGATGAATTGTTCAGTGTAGGAGTATCATTATAAAGGAACAATTGCTTAGTCAAAGCCATACAGAGCCCAAAGATTTCGTCAATCAGGTGGATTATAACACTAATATGATATTGGAAAACATAGGTACATTTCTATAGAAAAATATAGTAACTTTGGGTAATTTAACATAGAGAATGAATGTTACTTCTGGCCAGTGGCGAGCGCAAGGGGTGGGGTGGGTTGGGGTGGGTTGGGGTGGGTTGGGGTGGGGAGTGGCCTGGATGGGGTGGGGAGGGAGACCATCCCACCCCATCGTCATTCGGGGGGAAATTCGCCGGAGAAAATTAGACCACTGCTACGGGGGTAAAAACCCTCCTTGTCGTATGCACACACACACGCACATAATACACATTACAGTGGTATTTATTAGCTCAACCTAATTATAGAACTAATTTATAGCTAAATATGCCTCAGAATGCGCTATTTGACGTCTGATTTTTTTTCTGGGAGAGGACACCTCCATGCACGCCCATCATGAACTCATTGATTCGTCTCTGGCTCTTCCATAAATATTCCTGTCCTTACCTTAATCAGTCGGGAATATTTAGAATTTGGCCACCACCTTTGAACTCTTGTGCACGTTGTTGTTTATCACGTGACAGGTTATATATTCATTAGTACAGCGTGCAAAAATACCAGATATGACAAATACAGTTTACAGTGAGAATGAATACATCAAAGCTCGAATGATATTTATATGTTGACTTTAATTTGGTTTTTGGTGTGGTATACAGGGCACACTACAGTCATTTCATGAACAGATCTGAACCACCGATCGACCTTTGACGCTCTAGTTCTCAACACAGTGCATGCACTGTTGCGAGTATAGGAACAGTTCTGACAATTTTACTAACATGTATTAATAGTAGTATTCCAAGACCCCTTGCTTCAAGATAACAAACCACTGCATATGGGTCGTATTTTTTTTTTATAAAAGTAGGTGCTTACAATACAAGTTCAGTACCAAATTTCATCAGCATATTCCAATTGCGATCAGATTCACTTTAAAGCTATAAAGTTTACAAACATTGCATTCGAACAGTACAGTCTATTTCTAGAATTAATATACCGAGTGGGTATATCTATACTAGGCTATATGAACTTGTAAACCTGGTCAGAAATAAATTTGATGTTTTTATTGACAAGTGATAAACTTTCCCAAACTATGAAACAGTTTTTGTAACTAAATGACATGTATATGCAACACTTAAATTTTGGCTGGTGTATTGGTTTTGTGGTATATACAGGGCACACTACAGTCATTTCATGAACAGATCTGAACCACCGATCGACCTTTGACCCTCTAGTTCTCAACACAGTGCATGCACTGTTGCGAGTATATAGGAACAGTTCTGACAATTTTACTAACATGTAGTAATAGTAGTATTCCAAGACCTCTTGCTTCAAGATAACAAACCACTGCATATGGGTCGTATTTTTTTTTTATAAAAGTAGGTGCTTACAATACAAGTTCAGTACCAAATTTCATCAGCATATTCCAATTGCGATCAGATTCACTTTAAAGCTATAAAGTTTACAAACATTGCATTCGAACAGTACAGTCTATTTCTAGAGTTAATCTACCGAGTGGGTATATCTATGAAAGTGCGAACCTGGTCAGAGAGCTAAATTTGATGTTTTAATTGACAAGTGATAAACTTTCTCAAACTATGAAGCAGTTTTTGTAACATTAATAACATGTATATGCAACACTTAAATTTTGGCTGGTATATGTCTAGGTGAGACATAATAAGGTTAACACAACAATTGGTAGAGTGCTCAGTCCCATTTTCATGTTTGGGGTTACTGCATGACTTGTTTTTGTTGTTGACATTTTTCTTATTCTGCTAGATAAACTCCAGGTAATTACTGCCAATGTAAATTGATTGAACATTTTTATGTAAAATAAATGGCTTAGCAAAGTTTTCATGGTTGATTTTCATATTTATTCCATTAAAAAAAATCATTGAAGTTTTGTATCTAAACCAGTGATTAAATCGGTTAACCCTAATTGTGTTTGTTTATAACATAGAACTGCATATTTGTATGTGACATAGTCCACTTCAGTGCCAATGGTGGGTCATTAAAACAATGAGTAATATTCTGCAAGCTTAACAACGTATAAACTTTCAGCTCTTTAATTAAACCACAGGTAACATTATACTAACCCCCCCCCCCTCAAAAAACCCCCGAAGAGAACAAATTGTCTATATACAATTTCTTTTAGCAATGTATACCGTTTAAAGAATGTTTTGCTCGATTTCTATAGTAAGATGCCCCCCATCTTTGCCTTATTCAGAGCCTGTTTTAATGCGTGTACTGTGGCATCTTTCCCATGCTCTCTCTGCCATTTCAACAACATATTGTAGACTGTTTCCTTGTGGCCTCCTGTCGGTCCGTGATTGTCTATTTCAATTGCATCCAATTCAGTAGGCGTAAACCCAAGCGCGCGACCTAAATCTTTCCATGCTCTAGGTACTTTTTCCGAAAGAAGCTGAAATAGAAGAAGAAGAAAGAGAAGAAGAAAAAGCCTTTTGATCTACCCTTGATGATTTCTTTGTCTTTATGATTGTTTACTATGTCCAGAATTAAATCTTGTTTACAAACCTGTAATTCTTCATCAGTGACAACTAGGCTGTCTTGGTCGGATATGCAATCAGGGATGTCCATATTAGTGGAATCCGCCATTTGTCTTCGCTGAATGAGCTAGATTTCGAAGAACAAAGATAGCCCTTTCATTTTCAATACGCCTATAACAGTTTTATATATTATTATTATTTATTATAATTAATTTGTCATACTACATGCGACGCATCAATATATGTAGCCTATATATTGTATTAGAAATCTGTCATATCATATGCGTATATATACCACATGCGAATATATATGCGTATATATATATATACGCATATATATATATTATATAAATATGTATAAATATATATACGCATATATATATTATATATATATATATATATGTATATATATATATATATATATATATATATATATATATATATATATATATATATATATGAAATATACAGGATATACAGGACTATATATGTAAAGGACTATACGCAAAAATCTGGTGAATGTCGCTGTCAACGAACAGGAAATTATAAAACAAGACTATGGTTAAAACTTGCCTACTAAGTTGATCAAACAGGCTTTCTTGTTACAGTTTCGTTCCTACAGGACTAGTCTTTATTAAGAATGAGGTTGGCGTTGTCTGAATTCTACATGCACTGCCTAGAATTAACACGGCAATAATCGTGTATGATGTACCATCATGTACGTATCAAATATACACACATGTTTTTGTTTCATATGTAGGCCTATCATTGACTCGCAATCGATCTATCAAAAATCATGTAGTATGAAGCTATGATACGATGTACATGCACAGTGGACTATATGCAAAAAGCCGGTGAATGTCACTGTTATCGAACATGAAATGATAAAACAAGACTACGTCGTGGGGTGTTAGCTCAGTGGTGAACGCCGGTGCCTTCCAATCATAAGGTCCCCGGTTCGAGTCACTCCAAGATTAATGTTTGTCGTCCAGTTACAGAGTTGTTGACAATTAAACAATTCATAATCATGGACGTTAAATATGAATGTAAGAGACTGACTTCGGTCAGCCTGCGGCTTTGATAAGCCAATGAGGCTTCTTCGCGAGTTCCTGCTCGCAGGAGGATCTAAAATACATACAAATACATACATACTACGGTGAAAACTTACCTATACTTGTAGTTGATCGAATAGGCTTATTTCTTGTTACAGATTCGTTTCTACAGGACTATAGTTTTTCTTGAGAATTGTGTGGTAGGCGTTGTCTTAATTGCATTCCATGCACTACCGAGAACGAACGTCGCAATAATATAGTATGATGTACGTATTAGATATAAACACACGTTTTGTGTGATATGACCTATTGACTCGCAATGTACAATCGAAGTTTACGTGTAGCTAAACCATATAATATTATAATATTCATGAATGACGTCATCGAACGAAACTAATGTAAACAAAATACTAATAACAACTTGACAAGTAGGTAACTTCTTAGGTAAGTATTGTTAAAATATTCAAGTCGTCCACTTTTGTCGGACTGAATTGATACTACATCTTTGTGCTATGCGTTAATGTTATATTTTTGCTAAGTTTGTGAACCATCAAGAAATTGTGTCATTATGGACGCAGCTCCTGGTGGGGACAGCGGGACGCGTCCCCACCAATTTTCCAGTGGTGGGGACATGATATACCGTGTCCCCACCAGTTCGTCTTGAGCAAATGCTGCATTTCAAATTCCCCTGTAGGCCTATTGAACTTTGGCACAGTTTGATCCACCATTGTGTAAATGACATGCTATAAAAGACGAGAATTATTACTACTGACACTGACACATATATACAAAAGTCTACTTGGATTATTTGTCCCCTGATTTTGTTTTCTGCAGACGCCCATGTATTTCCCCAAACTAAATTTCAAAGCCATGAGATCCTAAACTTAAGGAGGTTAGGGAGCATCATCTGGGAAAAAATATTTCCGGCGATCTGGGAGGTATATTTGCCCAAATTTTTTTGTGCGCTACGTCCCCACCATTCTCCAAGGCTGATCTGCGCCCATGAGCGTCACACTGTTACTGTTGATATTACAGAAATTTATACATAGGAGCCACTTGAAAATTGTAAGGATAGCTCCCACCGTTTCTTAAAAGCAATAATAGTAGTACAATAAAAAGGTAAGAGAGACCCCATTACAATTAAAATTGGCGATAAACACATAGGAGATACCGACGCAAAAATTAAAGAAATCAGCAAACATTTCGAAAAGACTTTTATCTGCAATATCCCAGACCCCAAACCAAACGTGTTTCTATAGAAAAACTAAACACGCCCTTTGATGAAGATGAAATTAAACAAGCAGTCTCATCCTTAAAATATAATAAAACCCAAGGTTGTGACAAGGTCACAGCCGAACATCTCAAATATGCCCCATGCACACACAAACACATAGCAAATATCTTAAATAGTATAGCCGAATCAGGAGATTTCCAAATTGAAATTAAACAAGGAATCCTAACTCCTATCCAAAAACCTGGAAAGACTTAAGGTCCACCAGAAAACTTAAGACCAGTCATTTTATTATAAACACTGAGGAAACATTCTTGCAGTTTTTGTGGCCAGGAGGATTCGTCCGTCAATTGATGAGCGATATCCTCCCCATTACCCAAACTGCCTACACTTCAGGACGTTGCACAGCTGAAATGGTCTTCGCTTTTAAAGTGCTAGCAGAAAAAGCTATAACATCCACAGGTTACACTATAAATCTATTGATGCTAGATATGAGCAAGGCGTTCGACAAAATTCAAAGACGATCCTTGCTAACTGACCTAGAACAGGTTCTTGACAACGACGAACTTCACCTGATATCACCGCTAATCGTCTCCTACACCGTCAAACTAGAGGGCAAACTCGGACTTCCTTTTAACACTAACATTGGTTCACCACAAGGAGATAGTGAAAGCGCATTTTTTTTTATAACTTATGTAGCCAACTTTTTGATAATGATATCGATGCAGTTATCCTGCCATCTCAGTTAGTTGATCATGATTACAGCACTATACCACCACTAATTTTTTTTTTCACAGTAGACCAACAATACGCTGATGATATATCTTGGGCATCAACTGGTCAGCATATACTGCAAGATATCGAAAAACGAGTTTCTGAGAAACTGGCAGGAAGGAATCTGAAAATCAATTGCACAAAAACTGAGAAATTTTCAACCACAGAAAAGGAAATGAAAGTTGGAAGAAGTGTAAAAATGTTGGAAGCTTGCTGGAGACCGAAGAAGATATTGACCGAAGAACTGGTATAACCAACGGTGCTTTCAACACACTGTCAAGTATTTTCAAATGCAAAAACATAAGCCGGAACGTTAAGCTTAGGATTTTTGAGGCTTTATTAAAGAGTATTTTTTTGTACAATTGCGAACTGTGTGGCACAACAAAGGATCTTGATCGCAAAATTGACACTTTTCAAAGTAGACTACTTCGTAATATTCTCAACATTAGATGGACCAATAACAATTGGTTATCAAACGATGAGCTCTACAATGAAACCAACCAAACACCTTGGTCATCCATAGTCGCACATAGAAGATTGAGATTTTTTCGGTCATGTAGCAAGACTCCAAGAGGACGCTCCAGCAAAGGTTGCTTTAAGAGAAGCACTGAGACATACTGCTAAATCAGTAGGAAGGCCCGTGAATACCTTGCTTGGAAAAATAAAGTCGCAATTTAAGGACGTTAATATTAACAATTTCGAGGAAGCAATAAACCTCGCGCAAGATCGTGATACGTGGCGGAGGTTAATCACTGAGCATGTCGGATAGACGAGGCTCAACTTACTACTACTACCACTAATACTAGTACTACTACTACTACTACTACTACTACTACTACTACTACTACTACTACTACTACTACTACTACTACTATTACTACTACTACTACTACCACTGCTACTACTGCTACTACTACTACTACTACTACTACTACTACTCCTACTACTACTACTACTACTTCTCTACTACTACTACTACTACTATTACGACTACTACTATACTACTACTACTTCTACTACTACTACTACTACTACTTCTACTATAAGCCACTTGGGGCTTGTGGCTTGCAGCAATTCGAAGACCAACAGCTCACCCAAAAGCGCCATTCTACACTACTATTTACGTAGAGTCTTAATGTTAGGCAATGAAATGTCCAATAAACTTCCCAGATTCATTCATTCCATATTTCATTAGCATCTTCCAAAACATCGAACCTTTCCCCTCTGTGATATCCACCAAAGAGATCTTGCTGTATATTAGTTAGCGCTTTAATGTGAAGCTATAGGAAAATGGTAAAGAAAACAAGAGGGCTTAGAAAACAAACCAGCAAAAGAAAATACGAGAAGGAACTAATGTTTAGCGTGAAATGTTTATAAAGATATCGTCAACATTGAATGAATGCCTGTGTATGGATATATTTGGTAAATACAGTTTAGTTTGTTGCGTACGAAGACCTAGAGAGGACATGGTAAAAAAAAATATTTATTACGTACGTACGTGATAATTTTACGTTCTATACCGAAGATAGTAAGAAGTGGCAGTACGCGGTACGTATATACTGTAACACATTTGTCTACATGCAAGAAGTCAGAAGTCAAGCTTATGCAGCCTATAGACTAATTAACTCAAAAATGCCGGAGACAGACAATTAAGGTACGTTCGTTCGACTAACAGTAACACCACAGGTATGCCTGTACTTAAGCCGCCACAATTTTGTGCTGGAACTCATTCCCGGATCATTAGTCCTAGGCTCAATTAATGCATAAATAGGTCTGGCGTATGTTAGACAAGGCCTCACGTTAAGCTTGTGTTCATTGAATCTCGCGTGGATAGGTCATGGGCTAGGCCAGTGATAAGGCCTGTGTAGTGTCTATTGCCGCTGTCGATCCAAGATGATGTTACGGCAACTCCCTGGTAGATCACTTCAACTCCCCAGCCTATATGCACATATAGCCAGGGTAATACTAATAGATGGGCGAAGGTATTTGTTAGAACAACTCCCTGATTGAACTCACATTTTATAGGCTAGGTGAGGGTAGGACAGGACTACCCTACACTACAGATAATTGTTTGTGGTTTATTTTTAGCCTTGAAATTGATTTTAAAAGTATAAACGTGGAATTGTATGTTGATAATCATATTGTGTAGCCCTCCTGCATCAACAGCTAGCCCATTTATTATAATAACTACCACGTCAAATTCAATTCAATTAAGGTTAGTTGCTAATCTCAAATCACTACATTGTATCAGCTAGTATTAGTATAAGGTTAGCCTACTTTACACACAAACCTAACCTAACAGGTTACTAAATGTCAAAGGAGCCTAGGGTTGAAAACCACATAAAATGCCCTGTGGAAAACAATCCCAAACAGAAACAAGACTGACCAACTCAGAGAATTATTCCAAGATGAAATTAGGGTAAGGGTTAGGTTTTCAAAAAGCATGGCACAAACTATGAGACTGAAGAAAGTGATTATCTTCTTTTCATCCTAGTTCGTTAACACACCATTTAATACTTTCATTGTTTCATTCCTTTCCTAGATTGGTACAAACTGGAAGAGGTGAAAATGAGAAATTGAGAGAGGCTACCAAGTAACACAGCTTTGCAATAGTAGAAGGATGTCTGTAGCTTGGATGATGCACATCAAGAATGTGATTGTCGCTGTTTTTATGAGAAACAATTTGATGTTTTGCATTTCAATTCATCTCTCTGTCCACAATTGATAATACCTGTTGGTACAACTTCAATGAAACTTGCATAGAGGTGGCCTGTGATGAAAAGACTTGTGGAAGTGCTCAGGAATTTTATGTCAAAGGTCATTTAGGGGTCGGTTTAGTTAATTGTTTGGAAACGCTTCTTCCTGAGTCCACGGACGGACATGTGGATGCATGCAAAACGTGATCATAATTATGGTCATTCGGGCTCGGAGTATTAGAAATTTCATGTTCAAGGACACTTTGGTTTATACTTTAACTTAACTGTTAGCTCAAAATCTTTTCAAATTAATCTTTCTTGTGATTATAATAAGCTTAACTTACCACTTTCTATTGGAGTTAAAATAATTTGCACAAGTATGTGAGGTCCAAGGATGAGCTTATTACTAAAACATTTATGGTATCGTTGGAAGCCTAATTATTGTCTTGCAGATGTTCGGTTTGTCTGTGCAAAGTGGTAAAATATAATTGTAATTAAATTAAAAATATGAATTAATTACCAATAAGTAAATAATTAAATGAAACCAATCAATTTGGTATTAGGTCATCCCTATCATTAGCAATGTGAACAAAGATCTTCTAAGACCTTCCTATCTAGTTTAATGGTAGTCAGTATATGCCCCAAATTATAGCATGCTATAATGGCAAGAAGTTTTCAAAAAGTACCTTCCAATTGTTCTCAGACATTTTTAAGGACACACAAGATGACTGAATGGGAAAATTTCCTCAAAGGTTGTAATAAAAACAGTAGAATTCTGACCAAAGGTGACCACATTTGAATATCTAGCATATTTGGGGCTAATACAGCATACCTTTAAAGAAAAGAAGCTACTCACACAGGGCTGAATTTTGTCGTAACAAAGGTTATTGGGAGAGAGGCTTTGATTTCTTGTTCTGTACTGAAAACTGTTCAAGTGATTTCCAAGTTGTATCCTTGTGCAAAAGTGCTGATCAAGGTCTTGGTATCCCTGTTACATTTCACAGTTGATGTCGAGCAATCAGAGCTTCAGCATGTGACGATTGTTATGCTGTAAATATGTCCTCAAAATTTTGATTTCAGTATTGCATTTCTTATATTAATTCATTGTATTAATATTTGAGGAATTAATTAAACTAAATTGCAAAAGTTCACTTAGTACTCAAAATTCAAAAGTAATGGAGATGCAAATAAAGTTAGCTATCAGTAACATTGATGATGTTGTTTTATAATTTATGTTCTGCTTTTTCTCAATTTGAATGCATTGCAACTTAAATGGAGAATAAGGTGGCATATTAACAAGGAAAGGGGTGATTTAACCAGGAATGAGGTGGAAAATCAGTTTAATATTAACCAGGATAATGGTGACATCAACCAGGAAATGTTGTTTAATTTAACCAGAAAGGGGTGGAACATTCTGTGATATTAACCACGATAGTATTAGCATCAACCAGGAAATGTTGGTTAATATCACAAGGAATGAGGTGAATACCCATTGATATTAACCAGGACAGTGTCAAAATTTCACCATGAAATTTAACCAGGCTTTCCTGGTTATATCTACCAGGATTTAGTTAAAATCTCATTAACCAGGCAACTTGGTGAAAACAACCAGGATATATAGGGTAG